>NC_052618.1:14269800-14569800 GCF_016545825.1 Eucalyptus grandis | reverse complement strand
ATAGGGCCACAGGAGCATGGTGTTGGCTTGACGGCAGCCATAGATAGCAAGTGGATAGACTGTACTTTTGATTAAATCTACCTACATAGTCAATGGAAAGGACAAATGGTGTTGATATGGCGACCCCATGTGACTTAAGTGAAACCAAAATGACCTAATTTTGGGTCGGAAAATCATCCGATGGAATTTTGACAAAGGATAAATGTTACGAATGGATATAAATTTGGCGTTCTTGATATCACAAGAAAAATTCAAGTCATAGTGGACATAATTTTGAGATTCTGACATCACAAAAAAAAAAAAAAAAATTCACTATAGCTGTGTCACATTCAAAAGCCAAATACTTAGCAGTTGTAAGGGCAATTCGTGGAGTGATGATGTGTTCAATAGTTGGATCATTGGCCTAAAGAAAAGAGCAAACTTCGTAAAATGAAATAGAGGCACCCGTACAACCCTTTAATTAGCAAGGATATCTATATCACAACTCAATCTACAAACTTGCAAAAATTACCGAAAAGAAAAAATCTGCGAGACAATTAACTATCAGCTCATTAGAAATTACCGGATTAAGGAAAAGGATCACTCTCTCCATTGACCCATTTTCCTCAAAGTCACATTTGAAAAGTTGTGCAGTTTCCATGTTCACTCCCATAGCTGCAAATACTTTGGCAAAATTGTCCTCTTCGTCATTCTACATAAATTCGCAGCACATCTTTGGAAATGATATTGAAAGAGAGTGTTTGGAATAGTAGAGCAAGATGAAGACTTAGAGCATCGAATTCTCAAAGAAAAGCAACAAATAAAATAAAATCGGAAGTCTTCACAAAGAATGCATTTAGCAATTGAGAAGTCTAGCATATAGTAGCAAAGCTAGTCAGTCAAAGGATAAAATACATTTTAGGTGAATTATGAACCTTCACTCCAAAACCGTAGGAAAATTCTGTGAAACTAACGGTAGTTCATCAAATTATCGAGACAATAAAACTTGTAGAGTAGGGTATTACAACATTGGTAATAGCAAAAATGCCACAAATACCTTGATAATACCGTTAGCCTTCTCCAATTGCTTCACAAGACCAACTTGGCGGCAAATTTGAGCAGCTATTTTGTTATAAGGAAGACCGGCAGCAGAGAAAGGTGGGATCTTTTGTCCACGAGCTATGAAATTTATTACATCAATGGTGGAAATTCCTATTTGTATCATCTCTTTTAGTTAGGTTCTGTCATTGGGATTTATAGAATTTAATAAGAAAGAGAGAGTTTATCCATTCTATAAGACACCACAAGAAAGTTCTTGGGATTGCCACAGGTGCCATGGAATATAAATGGCTTCATGGCCAATCAAAATTACTGTCACAATGACACAACTCACCAAAAACCAGAAATATCTAGGTAAGACTCCGGCAGAATTGGAGGGCCATTATCAATGGGCTTCCTAGAACCATCAAATATGCGCCCAAGCATATTTAGGGATACAGGTATTTTTAGAACCTGCATCAAAAGAAAAATGTGATAACTCCACAATAAATTTCTAAAGGTTATTTTATTTATCCAAGATCAAAGAGAGTTTTGTGAAGGCAAAAAAACAATGCACTTTTGAAAGCCTTTTATGAGGCCAAGGCCATGACATATCCCAAATTATTTATCATGCTACAAGCGAAATCTTGCTGCCAACATGTAGGAGTATTATACGGAAAAAGAAATCTAACTCTTTCTTTCTACAGGATGATGAAACATTGTTTTATTAGGAAAACAAAAACAAACAACATGCATAATTACATCGCCAATGAATTGCACAGTGGTGTATTTGTTCTCAATCCCAAAAGTCCCTTTAGAAACCTAGTGACAATGGAGTGAAACATGGATGACCAAAAAGCTTTACATATTGGAAATCTAAGATGAATGACCCCCAGTCAAACAAGCATGACTAGAATACTCATATCTAAATTTTATTGATAGAAAAAATAGTGAATAACATAACCAACAAAAGTTTGAGAACAATAAGAGACATATAGGAAAGATTATTAGCCTTTTTTAGAGCCAAAATAACCCACACTGTAATTGGACTTCCATCACTCGAGAGTGAAGAGGATCTATAATTTGCTAAATGGAATGTCGATTAGACTCTTAACATTGTTCTCCTCAAGAATCACAATTTTTTGAATTATTATCCCATATGCTTTTCTCACATTTCATCACATATACCCAAGAAAATATTCTTTATGTTCTGTTTTTTCTGATGCTTGCAATGAACGATAGAGATTTCATTAGGTCATTAGCTAAAAAGTATTGCACACAAAAGTGACCTAACTAATGTAGTCCAACCGGAAAAAAAAATGCAATATCAAGAGAGCTAAAGGAACAAAGAAGAGGCTAGTAGCTTAGACTGAACTTGCACAACAGCTTTCATCGCCAGTGAATTGCACAGTGGTGTATTTATTATCAATCCCAAAAGTCCCTTCAAAAACCTAGCGACAAGGAAGTGAAACATGGATGACCAGAAAGCTTTACATACTGGAAATCTAAGATGAATGACCCCCAGCCACACAAGCATGAGTAGAATACTCATATCTAAATTTTATTGACACAAAAACTAGTGAATAAAAGAACCGATGAAAGTTTGAGAACAATAAGAGACATAGGAAAGATTATTAGCCTTTTTCAGAGCCAAAATAACCCACACTGTGACTAGATTTCCATCACTCAAGAGCGAAGGGGATCTATAATTACCTACACGAATGCGATTAGATTCTTAACATTGTTCTTCTCAAGAATTACAATTTTTTGAATTATTATCCCATATGATTTTCTCACATTTCATCACATATACCCAAGAAAATATTCTTCATGTTCTGCTTTTTCTTATGCTTGCAATGAACGATAGAGATTTCACTATGTCATTAGCTGAAAAGTATTGCACACAAAAGTGACCCAACTAATGCAGTCCAACCAAAAAATACAGAGTATCAAGAGAACTAAAGGAACAAAGAAGAGGCTGGCAGCTTATACTGAACCTACACAATAGCTTTCTCTCCATCAACTTCAAGGACTTGCCCAAATCTAGTTGTTCCATCTCCCAAGCGGATATTTACTATCTCTTGATACTTTGGTCCCGATATGCAATAAAATTAATCGAACATGTCAGTTGAACCTTGTAAAATCATAACTAGTGAAATTTTCCTCGACTTTGTCGGGTATAACCAACGGCACAGCTCCACCAGAGACGGTCCTAGATATGACTTGGACAAGAGCTGACTAATTCCTCACCTCTCGACCAATACATGTGAAATGATAGAGATTGTGTAGATCTAAGTAATAAGTGTCTTAACCGTGGTCATAACAGGGGCAACATAAACTTTTCAGAGACGAGAAAGCTACATGGAAAGCCTCGAAAACAACAATACCCCATGATTAAAGTTCTGATTCCAAGCACACTGAAATTTAGATGGCGAAAGACACAATAAGCCACAAACAAGGAGATAAAGCTACTCCCCACACTATAATCAAAGCTTAATTACGAGATTCAAGCATCCCAGCAGATTTCTATTGTCCGTAGCTCAAAAAAAAAAAAAAAAATCAGAAAGCAGAGAAAAGCTTACCCATGCCGACCTCCAGAGTCCCCTCTTCCATGTCATAACTCATCGGTGCCACTCCCATCTCCAAGTCCCAAGCCGCTCGGAAATCTATACAG
This sequence comes from Eucalyptus grandis, assembly GCF_016545825.1. Taxonomy (NCBI): domain Eukaryota; kingdom Viridiplantae; phylum Streptophyta; class Magnoliopsida; order Myrtales; family Myrtaceae; genus Eucalyptus; species Eucalyptus grandis. The sequence continues at coordinate 14,566,109 of NC_052618.1, read as the reverse complement.
AGAGAAAGTGTTAACCGAAGCGACCGATCAAGAATGGCTGGCGAGTCACCCTCGCACCACAACTGAATCCAGAAGCGACTAGAGAATGCCAAAAAATAGAGGAAAACCGAACCACTGTTAGACCGAGCTTAACTCCGCACAAGTCTCGCTCGCTGCAGCGATTTCTCACGACGTTTTCAGTTCAATTTTCGCTTGTTTCCAAGTGGTCTCGGATTCATGATAAACAGGGAAAAAAGAAAAAAATCCGACATGAACTCCTTTGCTGAGCAAAACGACACGAGCATTAAACATCGCTCGAGGCCACTAGATTCAAACCTCTGTCAAAACAAGTAAGAATCCACAAAACGAAAACGCGATTCAAACTGGAAGAAGGAAAAAAAAAAAAAAACAGAGAAGATCACCGAAGTTTCTAGACGGCGAGCGATGGAATCAATCACGAGGCGAGTGCAGCTCGGTTTCAATGGAGTAGTAGACAGTGAGGGTGATGGTGGAGCGACTCGGAACTCACTGAGAGGGGGAGCGCATCGAGATGGAGGGAGAGATCCGACAAAGGTACCTGAAGCCAAGAAACGCTGCAATGGCGTCGTTGATGGCGTCGTTTGGAGTTTTTGATGCCTTTTTCAAGGAAAAGAAAAGGAAAATGATGGCTGAGTTATGGGATGAATCTTCTTCTCAAGGAATTCCATCTTTTGTGCAAGTCTTCCTTTTGACGGGCTTCTCGGACTGGTGGGAGGCCCGAGAGTGAACTCGAAGATTTCATCCTTCGAATTGGCGGATCCTATACACTAGCCCGACATCCCCTTCGTGCGCGGCGTAGGAGGGTGAAACGAAGGATGGGAGCGACTACATTTGGAATCCGAAAGGCGGCGATGAAGTGGAAGAGAACAGAAGGAAGCAAGAATCGACAGAACGTATACTGGAATGAATCGGAATTGGACTCGGAAGTTCAATCGGATAGGAAAGGATCCCGATGGAGGAAGACTTGGTGAAAAATGAAGATGGACATAGAGAAAACGATGCATGGTGAAGAACTTGACCCTGGTCGTTGAATGTGCTGCATCCTCTGAGCAGAACCTGTTTGTTGAATTGCGCAATAGAGAAACAGAGAGTGAGACGATTCTTTAACAAAAAGCAGAGGAAGGAAGTTCGTGCCATAAGAAATATCCACGGACAGCCGGTTCCTCGCTGACATTCGGGGGATGATGATCTCTATCAAATCGACAGTCGTATTTACCACCAGGTCATTTCCATCTCCGATTCGACTCTAAAATTGATTTCCATACGTTCCGACTTCGTCTGTTTGATATCTGTTTCGTCTCTTGTTTCTCCAATTCTCTCACCGTCTTCCGAATTCCCATTGCCGCCAATTGCACTATGTTCGATGGAACGATGAATTACATCTTTTGGACAAGTCTTCCTTTTGACCGACTTCTCGTGGGCTCTCTATATTTTCCTTTTGTCTCTTTTTTTCCTTTCTTTTTTTATTTTTTTTTTATTTTTATTTTTAACACTTTACTTCCTTCTCATCCAGCAGCCACCACCGGCTTCACCTTCGCTTCGTGCCTTTTCATTCTTCGTTGTTTTCTCTTCATGCTGGCCGCTGCCAATCGTCACGCTTGGCATATCGTCTCAGATGATGACAACGACTCAGATTGGCCTTGGCTGCCGCTGTTGCTGAAGCGACGCTGGACAGGCGAGAGTGCCGAGAGCGAAACTCGAAGAATCTCATCCTTCGAATCAGCGGATTGTATCCAGATGATGATGATCCATCCGACCTCAGCCTTGGCAATCGGATAAAGCTCTTGTAAACAGTGAACACACCACCCCACATCCCCTTTGCGCGGCGTGGATGGGCAAAACGATGGAATTTGAAAGATGGCGATGAAGTGGGAGCGGAACAGAACGAAGCAAGAGTCAACAGAACGTATTCTAGAGTGAATCGGAAATTTGACTCGGAAGTTCAATCGGACATGAAACGGCCCTGATGATGGTTCAGCGGGGATAGCCACTTGAGCCCGAGATGACTCGATGACAGACATGGGCAAGCACAGAAAAAGCAACGACTCGAATCAGAGTGGCCACGACTCGAATATGGAATCTGATGGTGTGCTTCACCGTGGGCATGATCTGAACTAGTAGAGATGAATCAGGGAATCCGAGCCAGCGAGAGAGAGAGAGGGAGAGAGAAGATGCAAAAAAATATCTAGTCGGAGAAAATCTAGAGAGAGAGAGAGAGAGAGAGAGTCCAACCGCCAACGGAGCCCCCCCTAGCGATTCACCGAGATTGAGTTCTCTACCGATTGTTGCTTCCAGCACAAACAGTGTCGCTACCGATTCGAAGATACCAGTCACCTTGCAGCCACGACAGCGAAACTTGACCACGGAGTTTCCTTGATCAACAGTCACAATTGCCGGGACGTTCCATCTCCAAGACGTTGCGCTTTTGTTTTCTCCCATCCTCTTGTCGTCTCCCGAATTTCCATTGCCGTAGGTAGCAAGGAAGAGAGAGAGAGAGAGAGAATTGGCGAGCTCTATCCGGCGCGAGAGCGAGTTCGAGAGCGCCGAGCCGTTGCTGATTCTAAGATGAAAAGCCACTGCTGGAGGCTCGGATGCTGTGTCAAGAGAGAGCCTCCGGAAGAGTCGTGCCGCAGTGATGCAAAGACGCCAGCATATTTGCTTTGTCATGCATATCAACATCCAGTTAATATGAAAAAAAAATGAAAAAAAGTCCGAAAGTCCTTCACATGAGAAGAAACTGACAAACTTCAATTTGCACCCACATGCGAAAAGACTGATCACAAAATCTTGTAAAAATCGAAAAGAGACGGTGAAAAGAATTTGATGTAAGTTCACTGGTGCTTGTAAAATCATTGTTACTACCATTTACAATTTTAAAGGTCAAGTTGAGCCACCGAAAGCATTAAAGAAGCACCAAATTTAAAAGATCATCTCTAGAAATGGAAGTTACAGAACCGACATTAGTTATCAGCTCCCTCCAACTCACGACTCTTGCCCACATGGTGATCACTAAGTCCAGGATCAAGGAAAGGTATCGTACACGTTCAGGACCATTCCATCCATTGGAACAAATCTCATGCTTTCATCCATTTTGCCAAACCGGATGCTTCCTCTGCTTTATCGTATTGCATAGTATTATTATACACCCAAGTCTTATCAGTGGTTCATTTGTCCCCTTCAATAAAGCTCGAACACACACACATCTTCCACCTTCAGAGAAGTTTCTCTCGTGAATGCAGCCCAACGGGCAGATGACTTTCCATAATGCTCGTGGCCGATGAGCTTCAACGGCCACGATTCATCTTGAAATATGAGAGCCATGGTCTGCGGGCTTTTCTTAACGTGTGTCTTTGGGGATGAACCAGGAACTCTCTGCTCAAGTAGACATTGCGCAATTTTGTCATTACAAAGAAGAAAACAACCAATGATATCTGAGGAAGATAGTATGAGGTTGCTTTATGTGATTTAAATCCAAGAGTTGTCATTATTACAAGGATCTAACCACATTGTTTTTCTTCAGATGTATTAACCTCACCGCAATTTCAGAGAAAGGACGATCGAGTATAAATTTGTTGGCCGGTTCAAGAGCTCTGCATAGGCGCCTTCAGCTTACCTACAACAGTCACAAACAGAACATGAAGAAAGCTTTTGCTTTTTAGGAGTATTCTATTCTTGTTTTGTAAAACCCATATCTGCCGACACAGCAAACTTAAATCGATCTGAGTCTTACTAATGGCCTAGCTTCCCAAGGCCTATATGCACACCAGTACGATTCTCAGCACAATCAAATCTGATATGACCGGCTTGGCTTGTTTCCATTACTTATGAGATCCCCCAACACATGCATATTCACACACAGAAGAACTATAGACAGAGAAACACTACGAGAGTGAATTAGCTCTAACACAATTTCTCTTAGCCTAACGATGTACTTCCTGATGGAATTCGACTCAAACACAAGAACAATTCAGTCAAGGGGAGAATTTGCTAATATATTCAGATTCACACCTAGAAAATCTCATGATGAGCAGTTTGAACTTCTGTCCCTCCCCAAACTTTTTGGTAACGGATGTGCATGGGAATTGCAATGAACTTTGCAAACCTGATCAAATTCCATTGGCATACAAAGCTGAGGGCACTTGGCTGAATGCAGTTCATCCCCCAAGACTTCAAACTCAACCAAAACATCACGGCAATTGCCACCACATTTAGTCCCAACACATACATATGCACACACGGGAGATCTAGAGACAGAAACACTAAGAGAATGAATTAGCTCCAACACAGTTTCTCTTAGCATTAACTCTAACGCAGCTTCTCTTAGCCTAGCGACATGGACAGTTCCTGTACAGTATTTGAATCAGACACGAGAACAACACAGTCAAGGGAGAATTAACTAATAAATTAAGATTCACACCTGGAAAATCTTGTGATGAGCAGTTCGAACTTTTGTCCCTCCCAAACTCTGCTGATGAATCGCCATGAACTTTGCAAACTTGATCAAATTCCATTTCCATACCAAGCTAAGGACACTTGGCTGAATGTAATTCATCCCCCCAGACTTCAAGCTCGACTAAAACATCACAGCAAGCAAAGGCATCTTCCACTTTCAGAAAGACAATTCCACAATTGCTAAGGCTTGGTTCCTCACATTGACATTGATTGACAGATATTCTATCTCGGACATCCTTTCATCAATTATGGTGACATGGAAAATGGAGTCCCCTTCAGATTAGAAGACCACAAATTGGCCCTCATAGATAGAGTAATGCTCTGCAAATTCATTCAAACCTGTTGCTAGCCAAACCATCTCATCACATTTTTCCAATTCCACAGGCCAAATAATTGCACCATTCTCTCAAAAGCATCCTCTCGAACCTTTTTGGTATTCCCTGTGGGAAAAATAAAACCCATAATCTTAATAAACCGATAAGTCCTGATTTCAAATTCAAAACGAAGAACAACATAACAAGAATGCATAAACCAAAAAGGACATCTTGAAGCACATATTTTTCTGTTCATTCAGATTTGGAATGTGGATTAATGAGTGTGCATCTGGATTATGATCAACCTCATAAAAGCCAATCAGCATAGAAGTACACTTCCTTGATTCCTCAAGACTATATAAAGGAGTTATTATTTGGAATACTGAATTCATTTTGAACCAGCGAAAGTGACAACTCCAGAATTCATCTCGATCAATGTAAATCAAGTCCTAACCTGCACTAGTGAATATGTAGACTCTAAACACAAAATCATCCCTATCAATGAGTTTCTACATGTAGATGATTTTCTCTTGCAAATGTGGGCCAACCAAGGGAAAAGAAACACCCCCCCCCCCCCCAAATAAAAAAAAAGAAAAAATTCTCGTCTACAACTCCTTACCTTCACCATCCATGACCTGTCTGAATACCTGAGAGTCGCAATTTGCTTAATGTCCTGAATATGTCGCACGATGGATTGAACAGGAGCACACTGCCCATCTACATGGTTGAAAAACCAACATATAGTGAAGAACAGACCAAGACATAAGCATACCCTAATGAGAGAATCAAATCGTACATGTCGTGAGTTTAAGGCATTACTTGCTAGTTTCAGGAGTTTAATAGACAGTAAACCATATAACGAAAGCCATCAATCCAAAGTCAAGGTCAAATCTATGCTCCGAGAATGCAATAGGGTATACATTCAGAAGAAGCCTTCCGGATCCTATATATATTTAAAATATATCAATTTCGGCCACACAAATCACAATCACAGGGGAAAAAGCAAATACATTGATAACTGGATCATCGATAGAATTGAAAATTTAGACCTAAGTTATTTGATTCTTTCAAGCGCAGCTCAAATAAGGTTTTTATCAAACTGTTGGTTCAATTTGACAAAGTAAAATCATCTTTTCCCCCCAAATTTGATTAATATAACGAAGTACAACAGTATCTCCCATTTGAAAACAAAATTATCGGTTGTTAGATCTACAATGAAATTTCAGTATCATAACAAGCCACCCCCTTATCTATTAGGTCTTTCTCTTTAGTTATGGAGGCAGCAACATTCTTTGCAATTTGCTTGTCCATATCAACTAGTCTCCTGGTGTGATTTACATATATATTCTAAATTTACAGCATTGAATAACATTGTCCAATTGCTCCATATTAGAGAACTTGGATTCTATTCTTAAGACGCCTCAGCAATTGCTTTTCGAACAACGTCTATCCAAAAAAAAAAAAAAAAAAAAAAAACAAGAAGAAGAAGAAGACAATTGTTATCTTTTCGAACCTCCAACCACCAGCTGACGTCCAATTACTCCAGTGTTAAGATATTTATACCTGGTTTTAAACATACACCCGCGGACACTTCAAGGAAATAACGTATCATGTGGTATACTACACAATGAAGTAAAGTCGGAAGTACACTGGATTATAAGCAAAGATCTAAAAAGCAATGATATATCTGATTTTCAGACATTGCCGGTCTGAGTCAATAAGCGTGGGATCATACCAAGCCATACTTAACATAAGAGGGCCTCATCACCACCTCGAAAAAGGGATACTCCGTTGGGAAATTTATCATCCAATTTAAAAACAGTGAGAGGCCTTGGGTGTATGGGACCATAAATAACCAACTCAGGATGCCTTAATCTGCTAACTGTTTGGTCCTCCAAGTACTTGAAAAACGGCAACTTAAATTTGACTTGCCATGAAAAAATTCAGCATAGATCAGAAGTCAAAAGTATCCCCCACATCATTACGTAATCAATCAGGATTAAAACAAGAGCTTCTTAGAAACTGTTCTGGAATTTGAAGAGAACGACAGAAAGAGTTAGGCATGTAGAAACAAGACATGTTAAACCGCAAGTCACCCCTCCAAATTCTCATGATGATGAGTAGTCCGGAGTTTATAGAGAACAAGGCATCAAAAAGACTGTCAACATTGTTCTACTCACATTGACATCTTCCGTAGCCAATGAAACGAAGCACACACCTTACATGACCATCCTAGTTGCATCGACTTCAAAAAGGGCGAACGATTGACCAATAGGACCACCTAACTCTAGATGCATCCACTATCCAAAAGCTTATCATAACAAGTGCCGCAGGCCGCAAAAGCCTTATGTAATGGATGCACATCTAAAAACACAACCTTATCCTTCTCAACGGTAGAAGCTCAAAGGGTTCGCTTTTTCCAATAACCATTCCCCCAACAAAAAAGACGAACACCGGGAGTTCCCTCCCATTGACCAGACATGCGGAATGCAGAAGCGGAATAGGTACGAATCAAATTCAAATATGCTCAGCAGAAACTACTCTTCAAAAGGAACCGAACAAAAACTGAAGCTAAATCCATGTTATTGCTCTACATAAAAGAAACGTGAGACAACGATGGCACCTCAACTGTACCTGGATTGGACCACAAGAGGATAGCGAGCAAAGCAGCGAGAGGGACAGTTCTGTGAAGAAGCAATTTAAGCACACTTCATTAGTTTGACTTGCTATGAAAAGATTTAGCATAAATTGGAAACATATTTTATTATTACAGCATCACGTAAGGGCGCGTTTGGCAACAATTCTGTTAGGAGCGATTCGACTAGAAATGATTATTTTTGATTCGTTCCCGGGAACCGATTCCGAGTAAAAAAGCGCGTTTGGTAAATGTTCAAAATTTTTGATTCGGAATAGAATTGTGTTTGGTACCGTATTAATTGATTTTGTTCCAAATTAATTTCTTTTTGATTTTTAAATAAATTTTAAATAATTTCTTTACTTTTTACTTTTTTCTTTTCTTTTTCCTTTTTTTTTTTTTTTTTTCCCTTTTTTCCTATTCTTCTTCTTCTTCTTCATTTGGCCGGTTCCGGCCCTCGGCGAGGTCGACCTTCGTCGGGCCGAGCCTCGCCGGGCAGCGAGCGAGGCTCGCCCGGCCTTGGCCACCGACGAGGCCGGGTGAGCCTCGCCGATGGCTAGGCGGGGCCGGGCGAGCCTCGCCGGTGGCTAGGCGAGCCTCACCGACAGCCTAGGCAAGGCTCGACCTCGCGAGGCTCGACCCGCCCGGGCGAGGCCGAGCCTCGCCCCGGCGAGGCTCGCCCGGCCCCGCCGGTGGCCGGGCCGGCCTCGCGGGGCTAGGCGAGGCCGACCTGGCCATCGGCGAGGCCCGGCCTCGCCGGTGGCCGGGCTTGCTCCGCGAGCTCGCCGGTGGCCGGGCTTGCCTCCCGCGAGCTCGCCCCTAGCTTGGCGAGCCTCCGGCGACGGCGGCGGACCGGCGGCGGACCGGCGACCGGTAGGCGGAGGACCGGCGACCGGCAGCGGCGGCGGGCGGTGGCGGACGGCGGCAGCAATGGCGGACGGCAACCGAGATGATGAAAGAGAAGAATGAGGGTTTTACGTTTTGATTCTTTTTCGATTCTCGGACGTAGAATCAAAATTTTTTATTCTCAAATCTTGTCCAAAATCGTTCCCGAGAACAAATTTGTTCCCGGCAACAAAAATTTACCAAACGCGATTCTCGTCCAAAACTGAACTGGGAACAAAAATCAGAATCTGGCACCGTTTGGCATGTTGCCAAACAGACCCTAACCAATCAAGAAAAAGAAAAAGGGCTTCTTAAAAATTATTCTAGAATTTAAAAGAACGACGAGAAAGAGAGTTCTGCAAGCAGAAACAAAGACACGTTAAACCGCAAGAAATTCTCATAAGGTAAAGTAGTCCAGACTATATTGAGAACAAGGCGTAAAAAGTGACCCCCTCATATTTTTGACAAGGCATGGAATTCTCTCTGAATATTTTCAAGTTTCATGATGCTCGAGAGATATCTCTCCCTATATCATCTCCATCGATGAGAACTCAAACACGCAGAAATGTCCGATGCAGATGCGTTTCTCTCGCCAATGCTCGCGAGGAAAGCATGGAAGATGTGGATTTAGGGACAATATATTGCTAGTTTGAAGAAGAACAAGGGGACAGAGTTACGCAAGCAGAACAGAGCCCTAGCCGAAGAAGAAGAAGGGGAGGATTGAGGAAGGTCTCTACGAAACCAACTTCCGGCTTCAAACTAATTCACGCGTAATAAGACACCAAAATCTGAAGAACTTACGAGTTTACTGGGTTCAAGGGCGGAGGAGAGAGAGTACAATCTTCTCTTCAGCAACGGCGACGACGATAACACTCCATCTGGTTGAATCTCCCTCTCTCTCTCTCTCTCTCCTACTTGGCTCCGCTCCGCTAAGTGCAGCAGCTTCACTTCTCTTAGTCTTGGAATTCCCGACGCTTCGTTTGACGCCTATGGCGTCAAGAAGGAGGAGAGCCCTGCTTTGCTTCCTGCTGTTCAGCGAAGGAGGAGGCGAGATCGATTGATAGACAGAGTTGATGATGCGCTGATCGGACGTAATCAATACTAGAAAAAGTTACGAAAAAAAGAAAAAAATTTACGGTGCTACCCAAAAAAGGGAAAAGAAAAAAGAATGGATGAGAAAAGAACATCAATTGAATCTTTACCAATTCCATGTGCGTTCATTTATGCCGATAACTTTTGTATGGTCGTATTGAGATCGTCACTCTCCCTGTAATTCACTTCCCACTTGTATCTAAATAGTGACACATATTCTAATTTTGGTGTGCTTAGCGTACCCTTAGAAAATGTCTTCATTTTCGGGCACTCTTCTACTTCAATATTATAAAAGGATGGGAACTTGAAGTTGCAACTCGGAATGGAAGAGAAGCATTCTAGGTTTGGCAGATTTTGGAGTGTCAACTCATCAAGATTCCCAAAAGAAATCACTTTTCCTTCTCCGTATCCATCGTCTGCCACTATTTCTTTCATTCTTTCACATCCTATTATAGTCACGCAATTGAGATACACCAAATTTGTGACCATTGAAGCTGTTACTAGATGTACCAATCTAGAGGAATTCTTCACCACTAATGTCGATAGATTCTTGAAGGATGTCACCGTCGGAAATATTGTTGTCAAACAAGGACAATCCCAAACCTCAAATGTTTCGATGCTTTGAAGAATTTTCAACCCTAAAGAGCCTTCTCTCCATACACTCTTTAGGTTGTGTAGCTTGTGTAACTTAAGTTCTCTTAAACTTTCAAGCATCGGATGTTTACCATTGTCAACAAGTCCTTCGTCCAGGAATATATCATCAAAGGAGCTACAGAAGACCTCAAGGCTTTGTAGATGTTGAAATCTCTCTAGGAGGAATTTGAGAGGAAAAGCGGCCTTTTCATCATGAAAGCATGCCAAAGTTAGTGCTTTTGGCTTGCCAAAGATGTTCTCTGGAAAATTTCCGTCTTTTATCATCTGAATATTGTTATCGACTAATAAAAGTCTCTTCAAGTTGGGAAAGTACTGTCGAATTGCCAATACAACAAGAGAAGTAAATTCCACAAAGTTTCAGCAATAAATCATGTAATGTAAAAAGTAAACCTATTAAGATGATTCGCATGGAAGGTGGTCATCTTCTTAAAGTTCATTATATCTCAAGAACCCTACATTCAAGTCTCAAGCTTTTAAAAGTCTTGAATAGAGGTTGGTATGGTTAAGTTTGTAGAGTGAATCTATCAAGATCCCTCCAAACTCACCAAATTCATCTTTAATTAGAAATATCTTATCTTGTCAACTAAAATAAGTCATCTTTGGAAACTTATGTAATGGGATGCATGGATGATATTACTAAAACGCATGGGTCCACAAACTTAAAAGTGTGCTCAAGATATCTTATGTTGTCTTGAAATTCATAGGTAAGGAGTTTCGGGTTGTCTATATTTAATACAATAGGATGACTATGTATAAGACGAGATCAATTTAGGAACACAGTAGAAAATCGTGCATTAAGGTACTAATCTTATTTTTGTTAAAATTGTTTGTATTGATTTTTTTAAAGAGTTTTTAGAAGATGAAATAGAGAAGAAAAGTTCAAATGTGCAACACGTATCAACAATGAAGAGGACCTCATGTCAAATTTTCATTGATTTTCCCAAGGAGCACCACTAGACTAGAATAGGAATATATTACGCTTTGAACAAAATCTGTAATTTTTTTTTTTGTAATTATAGGTAATGAAATATCTTATAGGTGTCCACAAATTAAAAGTATACTTAAGATATTATAAATATTTTAATGTTGTCAACAAACTAGTAAGTGAGAGAGATCATGTTTTCTATAGCAATATAACGTGGCTTGATTATGTAGTGGATATGAGATCGGTGAGTGCTTTAAAGAAAAAAATAGAAATTGAGGGAGAGCAGCTGAAATCATACCCTCTCAAATAAAGAGTGAGCTTCTTGGTCTGAAAGGCCCTGTTGATAATCTATTTTAGTCCAATTGCTCATAAATGCTACAAAAGATAGCACGTTCGCTTTATCACAGTGAGTCACTCGCAATTCCTTCAAGAATGGCCAATTCAAAGTGGGCAAGTTGGCACAAAAGTTCTTGAGTTGTGGCATATCATGTAACACCAAAGAGGTTAGTTTTGGGAAAAGATCTTGAGTAGTATTAGAATGTGGAGTCTCATTCCCACTAGCGACTATTTCCTTAATCCCACAGGACTCCACTTGAAGTTCCTTAAGTTGGGTTAGACTTGTAGCCACCCAATGCGGAAACACATTGTCAAGGCTCCCACAATTTTGAACTTGCACTTTCCATAAATGGTCAAAAGTGAGAGTTTCTTGAGGATGGTCACTCCATATTTTGCTTAAATTGTCCATATGGGAGAGAACCATTCGCCAAAGCCGGGGACATTGTACCTGGCATATTGAGAAAAATGACGTAATGAATGTGATTACATTGAGTTATGACCTCAAAGAAAGAATTTCTAAACTTCCCTTACTCTCACAAATCATGAGAACGCAAGAGCTTGTTAGCAGGGAAAAAAAAAAGGAGCGGCTAATTGATGCTTTCATTTAAGTTGACTAACGACTAAGGCAAAGTATATTGCATTGAAACAAGCATGAAATTATAAATGCATTTATAATCAATAGTACATTGAGCATCGACTTTTAAGTGCCTCAATTGACATTTTATGCTAGCAATGCATTATCCCTTTAATTTTTGGAAAGTTCAATGATGAATACTTGGATTCTCGAACTTTCAAATTTGTTCACACTAATCATTATCAAAGTTGCTTGCATTGATCTTTCGATAATGCAACATTAGATAAGGTAAAAATTTCTTAAATTTATTTGGTTCAAGGAATGAATGTAGCTGAAGCACAGTTCAAAGAAGCTTTGATGCACGTGCTTCATACTGCAATCCAATTGGGATACACATACATATCATCCTTCTCTCTTCCTTACTTTGGCTCCAACGTTGCGCTGATGGGTGCAAGATTATGATGCTCCAGCGATAGGTATAAGCTGGTTCTACATATATTTCTTATCAATTAAAAGAAATTGACTTCCCATTTTCATCTCTAGTAGATTTAGAAAAATCCAAAAATTATTAACAAAAGTAAATAGGTAGCACGTACATTGATATTTATTTGTATAGAGGTGAGAAAATCAACTATGTTTTTTTTTTTACTATGTTATGACCTCTGACGGATTGTCCAAGAAATAAAGTATTGATATTTTTCATTTGGTTACAATAAAATTAATGCAACTATGACTTGTCATAGCCAAAAAAAACCAAAATGACTTTCCACACTTCCCTTAATCTATTAATACTCTTAATTGAGGATTTTAATGAGTATTTGAAATTATCTAACAATGTGGGAGAAACCTATTATTACAGATAGCCCATATTTGACATAAAAATGAAATTAACGTCATCACAACTTGTCACTACCAAGAAATCATATGAATATTTTTATGCTTCCCCAAATTTATTAGTATTCTTGCTTTAGTGTTATAATGACTTTTTGAAATATCCTCAAAATGTGGGGATACCTATTATTACATGACAACTTATACATGCAAATGACATTAGAAGTAAATAAATAATTAGCAATAACTCTTACGATAAAAAAAGTAAACAAATGTATAGATACTCCTCATGATTAAACAAACTCCTCACAAGCAACAATAGCAACAATAGAAAGAATTACGCAAAAGTATTAGAATAAGAAAAAACACAAACATTTCCTCCGTCAACGAAAAAAAGAAGAAGCAATAACTAAAACTCGCATGGAATCTGTAGTAGAAAAGACCAAAAAATCATATTTGGGTCGGTATCGCGCATTTTCAAGTGCATTAGGATTCGACCCAGAAAAAGAAGTGTCGGAGGAGGTCGTTTTTTGTTGCCTTCACTGTTCACATTAGGAGAACTTCATGAGACGGAATGGAAGTATTGACCGCACGATTGATTCCTATTATTTTTAAATTTTTATGTAGATAGGACATTGACTAAATATTGGGCTTTTTTTTTTTTTTGTTTTTTGTTAGATGACTAAATATAAAAAATCTCGGTCCACCTCACTTTCCTCCTCCATCTACGCTTCCTCCTCCATCTCCACCCACATTGAGCCCAACCTTCTCGCCTCCCTCCGTCGTCGCCACCGGCGGAGTTGCCGGCACTGTGTCCAAGGCGACCATTGCTGGGCGTCCAACCCTCTCCATCGCCTCTGTGGTCTACCCGTTCATGACGCCATCTCGTCCGTGGCCACATTCAAGCTCCAACCGTCTCATCCATGGCCGCTCTTCCCTGACATCTATTCCTCTGATTTTTCTTTCGCTGTTTGATCTCGCAGTCCATGGCCATTGGGATTTCAAACTCGCTGTCAAGGCTCATGGCCATGGACAAGCGGCGGTCGCCAGATCTGTGGAGGAGCCTCCTCGCGAACCATGGACGAGCTAGGCTTGCGTCCATGGACGATACCAGATCTGGAGGCACGACTCCAGTCCAGATCTGGACGGGCAACGACCACGAGCAGCTGTGGCGATGAAGGGGTGGCTCGACCATGGACGGGGCCGACCGCGAGCCAACCGCGGGCAACGATGGAGGGGACAATGGCAGTCCATAAGCTGTCGTTGCTCGCGACGGGACTTCCAGATCTGCAGCCATGGCTCTAGCGACAGTGGCTCGTCCATCGCTGCAAGCGACGGTTATCGACTTCCAAATCTGTAACTCCGTCACTATGGACGACCGGATTTCGAGATCTGTAGAACAATGAGACGGACAAATCAGAGGAAGTTGGCCATGCTCGGCTTGGACATAGCAAGGATCAGCCTAATCAAGGCGCCGATAACTCCGCCGTTGGCGACAGCGGAGGAGGGGCGAAGGTCGGGCGGCTATGGATGAAAGAGGAGGAAGAGAGGGCTGAAGAGAAGATTTTTTTAATTTTTCTTCATTGGAATCAACGCCTCGACTGAATCGATGCCGAAATCGCTTCCGCATCGGAGATCCACTTCGACCCACCATAACCAACAAGCTCCGGTTCACGTAATCACTTGGAACCCATGGAAGCACGCGCACAGAGAGGAGGCGAGCTTCAGAGAAGCGATTCCGAAGCTTCCGATTCAACCATTGGAGAGACCACCCAATCAATCACCCCAAAAAACAGAAGGTAAGAGGAGGAGGGGGAGGGGGAGGGGGAGGAAGAAGAGTTATTGTTACTTTGACTATGTAGATTTGGATTTGGTTCACTTTCTTTTTTTCCCATCGTCGCGAAGAGGAGGATCAAGGTGAAACGAAATGACTCAAAGCGAACATTTCTTAGAGGGGAAGAAGCTAAATTATCAAATAGACTTTGTCTAATTTCTTCCTTTGTTTGTTTTCTTTTTTCTTTTTTTCCCTTTGTCTAGTGAGTGCACCGCAACAGCACTGCAACAGATGGAGGCCAAGGCCACCAAGGAAGGAAAGAGAGAGAGAGAGGGAGGGAGGGAGCAAAGCCACACCAGAAAAGAGGAAAGAGAGCTTTCCAGTAACGGGGCATTATTGAAGGGAGGGGGAGCAAATATTTTGATCATTCAATTGATAGGTGGGCCAGGCTTTACCACATGTCTATTTGCAGATGATTTAATACGGATCCTACATGGTGTATTTAATGCACATAATATTTTCTCTCCAGTAGTGCTGTTGATTGGATAATTTATTCCAATTTTTATTTTAGCTAGGACATTGATTTAATATTGTGATCTAGCTATGAAATTAGACTTGCAATGTCAGCAACCGCCCACGGAATTGCTACTGATTATTATGTAGCTGTCCTTTTCTCTCTTTCATTTTTTCCTTTTTTTCGCCATTTCTTTTTCTGGAAAAAGTTATCTACATTTTCTCTTGCCAAACACAGATTGCATGCAGTATCACACTAATTATCACTCAATATGATAATTTAGAGTTAATATTTAGTGTATAATACAAGCACGTAATTTAATAGGTTGTTGGAGTATAGCGATTCAAGTATGATTTACAAACAAATAAGATGAATTGCGTCATGCATATGTACCTTTTTATTTTTATTTATTTTATTATCCAAACCCAGCTTAAGCATTGGTGATTATTAGGAAATAAAAGGGTTGACTGCATTGATCATTATCAAAGTTTAGAGCACTCCAGTTAAAAGAGTTGCTCTCTCAATTCCTCCCAATTCATTGATTGGGAAGATGATTATGGTACAATGAGTTGTAATTTCTAAGCAATTTGTGAATTGGAATTTTACATTATGAAGTTTTATTTTCCCCTTTTCTTCATGTTTAATAGAACGATGCTAGTTTGCTTCTGAGCAAGAAAATATGAAGTGGCGATACTACATTTCTTTTTGCCATTTTTAGATGCTACTCTATGTTTACTGTTAGCTATTTATAGTTAAAATTGCAAAAATTGAATGTTTTTACATGGTTATTGTGATAACTTTCTTAAGAACCTCGCTAATTAATTCTAAAGTACCATGCATGATACGATTCCATGAATTGACACCAACTTAACACTTCCAAAAGGATACGGAGATGTACAATTCATAGTTATATTTCTTGAGGATTAGAATATTTTTAATCTTTGTATTAACTATTAGAAGATTATGTATATAAACCTGCACAAAGCACAAAATTTGTATCGTATCGTGCATCATCTAATACTACGAAATATGTTCGAAATGAAATGCCAAAAATGCATTTGTTTGAAAGACTAACCTTAGGAGTGAAAAGTGAGGGGGTGCTATGGTCATTCTTCATCCAAGATTGCCTAATCAAACTTCTCATCTTGGGGCAGTGGGCAATGTTCAACACTCGTAATGTGGGGCATTCTAGCATATGATTTTTTCCCAAGAGGAAACAAGTCAAATTGGGCAAGTATTCCAGTGTCATCCGCTTGAGCTTTGGGAATGTAATCTTCTCCATTGTGCTTCCCTCTCCTTCTTCCTCTATGATCACTCCTTCCATCTGACCACACTCCTTTATTTCCATTAGTTCAAGATTGGCAAGGCATCGAGCCATCAATGGAGAGAAAGCATGTCCTAAGCTGCTGCAATTATAAATGATGAGATTTTTTAGAGAATTGAAGCATAGTGATTCTTGAAGATCTTTGTTCCATAATCGCCTCAATTGTGGTAGATTGACCAAGTTCAATCCCCATAGCCGAGGCAGCACTCGAGTGCTTTCCACAGCCTCCAGTCCTTCTAGATCAAATATTTCTTCAAGCACCTCGCAATCACGCACTTGCAAAAACCATAGATTTTTTAAAACAAGCATCAATCTAGATGGAATAGCGTTAACAAATGATGGACATTTATCTACCACCAATGATTCTAATTGCCAATTCGACTTGATGGGATTAAGTTCGTTATGCCATTTTCCAATTAGCTTGGGGAACTCAGATAGCATCATTTTCTTTTCTCCAGCAAATGTACCCTATCAAAAAAAAAATGCATCATTAAACATAAACTTCTAGCTAGCAAAAAGCGATTATTCAGTTAGTGGTCAAAACCATCCAATTGCACGAAATTTGGTAACCAATGCATACCATATCTTCAAACATATTCTGGATGGTGATGTTGAGGCTTCCCACCCAAAACCACAATGCTTTTGATACTTGAACTCTCTCCAACTTTGACGCCTCTATTGGTCCTTGAGAGAAAAACTTCATGTTGGGACATCTAGTCACAATGATATCTTCCAAGAGCGGGAACATCAAAGTGTATCCACCTAAGCTGAAACTTCTCAACCCTATCAACCCATCAAGCTCCATATACTTTAGTTGATTGAAAGCCACCACACATTCATTCCCACCTTTTTCATCACTGATGACTTCTGTCAATATTCTACAATTACTTATCCTCAATTTTGTGAGTGCCACCAAATTTTTAGCCATTGTCAGTGTGAACATATTTGATAACACATCACAATGTGACACATCTAGAGTTTGTAGATGTTGAATATATCTTGAATCCTGCATATCAGGCACAATAACTGCATTTTAAAATGTCGAGTCTCATGTGATTCAATGGAAAAAAAAAATGTGCCTTCATGAAATAAACATTATCGTTGATCTTTTATATTTGACTTGTATCCATATTTGAACTTCATTAACTCCTTAAATTCACATTTCTAAAGGTATATCCCTTGTGAAAATAACTTCTGCATCAATTATAGTCACAATTGCATTAATTTCAATCATTAATGTCAACAATAATGTCCCATCTTTTCTTTGTTAGCATAAGATCAGCACTTTTTTAGGGTTCAAATTAGACAACACACTTGTGCCATGGTAAGATCACACCACATACCACGTGTTTTTCATCTTTGTGGTACTTAAAAGAGTGCTAAATAATTGGAATTAGCCTCTTTTTAAAGGGGATCAATGAGTATGCATTTGTTACATCAAACATTGATAGGAATGTTCAATCAATACTCGAAGAACATATTATGTTTCAATGTTGCAATATGTCTATGGATTCAAGGAGAGTTGTACAGTTTATATCTTCGCTTGCAAAAGCAACTTGTGTGAGATGCTTGGTTTAACCATCACTTCAGATATTCACCATCAAAGCAAAACAAATAATATTGGATCGTACCTCTAAATCACTTACAGACAAGGAAGAACTGATTTAAAGAAACAAGAACCATGTCAAAAGGGTGATCAACGTTAGAAGTTACGGAATTGATGTAGTAAAAGAAAATTGTGGTGGATCATTCGAGGAAGAATATTAGCAATTAAGAAGAAAATGATGGGGAGATTGAGATAAAAAAAGCCAACCAATCATCCATCAAAAGGTGCAATGCAGTAGAAGGTGTGATTTTTCCTAATACCGAATGCCTCAAATCAATATTATATCACTCTAAAGCAATTAAAGAGGAAGGCTAAGAGAAAGCAATTAAAAAAAGAATTGCTTTGGTCAAACGAACAAATCTTACTTTCATCATTCCCCACTTGAAAGAACTAAATATACTTAATCGATTGAATATTCACTTTACAATTCATTGATTTTTATTCATGTTGGAGGACCCAATAGTTAGATATCAAAGATAGATCATACTTATACTCAATTCAAATAATTGAAGGTTTTCCTGAATATCCCATTATAGAAAATTAAAATTATTTAAGAAAGTCGATGTATTAATTTTGTGGGAGGGCTTGTTTTCACAGCCTCTTTGGGTGCATAAACAACATTTTAGGTAAACAGCCTATATTGCATTTAGTTTAGTCAAAGTGGACTCGCCTGTAAATCACTCTATTTCATTTTCCTTTGAAACATTCTTTCACTATGCACTCAACAAGACATATGACTCAACTAAAATATCTCATCTGCGAATTGTATTTTATTTCTCTAACAAGAGTTTCACAAGAATGGTCTTGCAGTTCATATAAAAACTAAGTAGGGTGATTTCCTAAGCCCTAGACCCCAGATATCTTGCTCAGTTAGGGGATGGAGAGCGCTTAAATTCCTTTTACTGGTGCAATTAAGAGAGAGAACAAAGCTTCCTTCGATCAGGAAAATAAATGAGATCTTGCAAGTGCAAAAGATGTCAAGTGAGCATATTAAAGGCCCTTCATCTCCGGCCACTCGAACTTTGCTGCTCACTTTCCTCTCAATTGTTTTTTCAATTTCTTTCAATGGACTTGCGTGCAATGTCTATGCCGTACATGTGAGGCTGATGAGAGTTTTAAGTTTTTTTCGGAACATTGGAAAGCTTTTAGAGATCCTATTCGGCAGTCGTATTACCCATTAATGCTTTGTGTAGGTATGATAAGACATGTTCAACTGTATTTATGGAAACTATTTGTAGCAAAATTGAAATTAAGAAATTACAACTCATACATATCAACAACTCTGAACACTTATGCTTGTACGACACTCATTTTCTATTAAAACATTTTAACCAAAATATACATTATAAGTAACTTAGTTTTTATCTTGGTTATTCTTGTCTCCATTATATTTAATATTTTAACATAGTGTTAATCACGTACCTCCTGATTGAAGAGTGCAGTGGCAAGTGATCTAATGTGATCTTGATTTTGACTTTCTTGTGCACCTATCATTGGTAATTCATTGGATGAAAATAATATCACCTTTTGTATTGCAGGGAAAAATATGTCTACAAGACAATCTTCTGTGATAAAAACAAAATATCAATCTTACACTTTCCACAAGAGAAGCATGTCAAACTTTTCAACCGTTCTAAGTGTAAATGGGTTAGTGTCGGGAATGCCAAAATTTCTGATGTTTCTGTTCCCAACCCTTCTTCCTCCATAATGATTGTCTCTGTCTTTTCACAATCTGATACGGTTAGTTTTTTCAGTTGTGTGAGAGATTTAAACATGGATAGGAAAAATATAAACCCGAGGTTATCAAAGCCACTGATTTCCAATGTCTCCAATCTCTGAAAGGCAACCTGCGGAATTTGCTCATGGAATTAGTGATTAATTTAAATCTCGAATCCGTAAATATACATGAGTGCCAGAGGGAGAGGGGGATTAATTAAGTTGCATAAAAGGAAAAAAAGAATAAACATAAAAACGGAGTGAAAAATCTCCATACTAGCATCGTTTCCAATTTCAAGTCTTTCCTTCACTAAAAAAACTTGCAATGCTAAGCTTAATTTGATGAGTGAGCTAGTTTTATTCTGTCCGAAGAATTTCTCCATCAGAAATGTATTAGCGAGTGGAGCATTACTTATCCATCTTTGTATAATAAAGCAAACTTGACAACACTTTCAACCTCAAATTTCGACCTAGAAAAAGTTCAACTGATATCCATGGAATGAGAACTACGGTGAAAGTTAAAAGCCCCTAACGACTGCGACAATTAACAAAAAGCAGAGACGTAAAGGCTCAAACACTACCTTGTGGGACCCACAATAAACATGTCTAGGACCCTCTACTGACGGGGAGATTAACATATTGCAGAAGTCTTAGTACCCACCATCAGCTTCAATGCTTATCGCCACTAGTCAACGAGAAAGCCACCTCAACTTTTGTTGGACAAAATAGTTGTGCACTTTTCTTAACTAGGCAATTGTTTGTCCATAGTTTACTAACTTCTCTTTAATGTCAGCAAATCACTATCAAATAACCAATTTAACAGGATATCCAACAGCCATTGTGGATTTGTGTTTGTGATGCCAAAAATACGTGCAAATATATCCATAAATAATCATGTGTGCATGGAACATGCCCAAAATTCTCTACCCTTACAATTATGGGGCTTATGCAATGACTAAGTGCTTGTTTAAACGCAATACAAAAAAGACGTGCACCAATTAGATTAGCATAGTTGCTTTTATTTAAAAACCATGTCCTCCTTTCCATTCTTCATGTTAGGTTTTTAAGAGAGTTGCCTATAGTATACATTTCATGGGTTATAACAAAGTTTTGATAACTAAATTCAATGGAATCGCTTATAAAAAGTTAAAAATTACTTTACTAATGAAATTACTTTAGTGCCAAAATTCCCTTTGATTTGCTTATGAAAGCCTATGAATATGGATGTACTTGTAGCATGTTTTTGAAAATAACTCAAAATCTATCATGAATTAGATTTACATGGATTTCATATAATTAGTTGGATTTCCTGACAATGAAGAGAAATGGAAGATTGCTTTATCTAATTACAGAGAAGGCAATTAGGAAGAAAACAAACTAAAAATAATGAATTAAATAAGCACCATAATCTGCATTAGATCTAATAAGCAAAGGAAGAAACATTGATAAATAATTAACATCTTTTGATAGAAAGTTACCTGTTGTCCATTGAAGAATGCAATTTGAGTGGCTACTGGGTCATCTGATGTACTACTTGATGGAGCTGACCCAATGGTAAAAAAGTTCTTGATTTTTGGCAAGTAACGCAATTTCAATGCATGCAAATTACGCAACTCAAATTTGCCATTCTCATCAACTTCTAAAATCCCCCGCATTGACATGCAATTGACAATTTTTATCTTTTCCAGTTGTGGAAGTTCTCTCACCGATGAAAGAGGAAATAGAACTTCCATCTTGTGACAACATTCAACTCGTACTACTTTTAATGCACTGAAGGACTTGGAGGAGATATTGTTGGTGCATATTTTCTCCAAGTTGATGAGATTCTCAAGAAGTAATGACTCCAACATCTTAAAATTTGTATGGGATAGCGATTGGAGGATGTAATGGACAGAGGGACTATTCTTGATGCATAGATGCTTTAATTCTAGAAAACCTTTTTGGGATAATGCGCAAATACTTTGCTCAATTCCGTCCAACCTATCCAAAACCATATTGTCAGTTTTGCCTAAGATACTTTGTATGCATTCTTTCTGAAAAATATCACTTATTGGATCCCACTTGAGCATCAATGTTTTTGATCCTTTGTGACTAGACCGGTGCCATACTTCCCCTATATGAATTTCATACTTGGTTAATTTCTTGATATTCAGATCCTCTGGGATCACACTTGAATCGAGAATGGACACATGCAAAGTGTAGAGATTCTTCATGTTATTCAGCTCAATAAGACTAGCATTAGTCTGTAGAGTTTGGTCCACAGCATTCCATTGTTTAAAGTTATTCATGTACAACTCCTCCAATTTGATTAAGCTTCCAAGCACACCTGGTTCAATTATTTGAAGATTTGAACAATAATTCAAGTCCAATAACCTCAGCTCTACCAATTGTCCAATTTCTTTTGACAATTGCTGAATTTTGGAGTTCTTAAGGCTGAGAATTTGTAACCCTTTTAGCTCGCCAAGAATGGCCACATCCTCTAACGAAGAATGATCAAGACATAGAGTGTGTAAGTTCTCCAAGAATTGAAACAGCGAAGGTGAACGACTGAGATGTATCCCGCTAAGATTTAAGACCATGAGATTTTTCATAGAGTTGAAATATGAATCTGGGACCTCAAGAGATCTATTATTTGTGAACAACATAAAGATTTGCAATTCGGGGCAATCTAATCCTTTGGGAAGCTCCTCCAAATCAATGTAGGAAAAGCATATTGCCTTACAACTTTTGAGCTTATCCTTCGTCAACTCTGTTACTGCCTTATCTTTATCTTTCAAAATGAGAAGAGGGTGATCTCTTGAAATAATTGAGGTAACAAACCCACGAACCAAGTCATGTATCTTGAAACCATCATTTTCTCCATTTTTTAACAAGAAGGAGGAGGCTTGAAGAGTGTGGATAAGTAAGCTCAACCTCTGTCTAGCGTCTTCCATGCTGCTATTTTCTCCAAATAACCCCAAACCCATGCTGTATCTCACCAAGCTTTCGAAAGAGGGCTTAGAGACACCATAAACAGCACAGAGTTGTAATAATGTCTTTGCCTCCTTGCATTTTATACGATCATAACTCACTCGCAATGTCTTATTTATCACCTCACCCGTTTCTTCATTCCAAATTTGTTTCAAAGCATACTTACATTCAGAGTAACTAGTGTCTATAAAGAGTTTCGATATTGCGAGAATTAGGAAAGGCAAACCTGCACATACGTGGAGTGCTTCCTCCACCAAGGGTTCTAACTCAACTTGAACTTTGCCTCCCACCATTGTCTCAAACAATCTTTTTGCCTCTTCGTTTTCCAGCCTACCAAGGAAAAAGGCATTGTCACAGCGCATTTCCCTTCGCAAAACACGTTCATCTCTCGCCGTCAACAACAGCTTACATCCTATAACTTTGTTGTCAAGTCCACAAGGAATGCCGACGTCCTTCAAGTCGAGCCGCTCCCACAGATTGTCCAATATTATGAGGACCTTGTTTTTCTTCCTCTCCAGATCTTCCAACCTCTCGCGCAGAAGCTTCGCTCGCAAACTGACATTGTCTTCCTTCTTTATGTCACTAAGGCCCAACCAGTGTGCAATATCTTCTTGAATCTTCTTGACGTCTGGATTTTGCGACACGTCAGCCTTAGCAACCCAATCGAACGAATTTTCTTCCCTTATTCTCTTCTCAACATCCACCAAAAGGGTGGACTTGCCAACCCCGCCCATCCCGTGAACCCCGACCACGCTATAGCGGTTATCCACAAGAGCGTCCATGATGTTACGTATCATCAAAGCTCTGGATTCGAAGTCGACAGAAGAAGTGGAGGCTGTTGTGGTGGTCGACTGGACGACATCTTTGTCTTTTGTCCCAGCTGGAATTAGAGCAGCGACATTTCCAGGAGCGGGACCGGTGCAGGAGATCTCCTTGTTACTGTTTTCTAGAATGAGATTCTTAATGTCATCGGTCTTGTGCTTGGCCTTCCTGCTGAACTGATAGCGACAATTGGGGTCGGGAAGAGTCCCGTGGCAGCAAGTCTTGCTCGCTTTTTCGGGCTCGCCCAACAGGTCTCCCGCCTCTACTAAGGCCGTCTCAGCACTTAACAGAAAATCCGGTACCCATCTGTAAATACTCTGTAGATTGTTTTGGGCCACTTCCGCGGCATTGTGGACCCTCTCAGCCTCGTACTCCAGATTCCCGACTTCCTTCCGAAGATTGTCGGCGTAGCTCTTGGAGGACATGACGTAGCTGAATCCACGCTTGAGGGGAGCGACTAAGCACTTCAAAACATCCCATCCAATTGGAATGGCACATTCGGTCGACATTTTTCTTTGACTTTTTCTCCGAGAAATAAAGAGCGAGAAAACAGAGAGGCAGATAAAGAGAACGATGAAAACGAGAAGCAGATAATGAAGGAGGAGGAAAGAAGAGGAGAAGGAAGAAAGGTTGTGCCGAGGAGAAGAAAGGGCGAGACAGAGCAAGAACGATGAGAGACGAAGAAGGCAAAGAGATTTGAGCGCAGAGAAGGATGGTGGAAGGGAATGTCCAAGAGCGATGTATATAAGCAGGGAAGAGCTCGGTAGCCTTAACTAAACACCAGTCAGTTCCTTTATAAGTTGGGTAGCATCCAATACAGACAAGAATGGAATGGGGGACTTGTAGACGATGACTAACAGAAATGGGTTATTTTCTTCATTTTATTTTTCCTTCACTTGACCGGTTACCGCTAATGCACGAACATTGATTAGGTGCGAGAAAATTATAGAAGTAACGAAAGCTAAGCCCACGTAGTCACAATATTGGATACAGTCTGTTCGCTTGATTTTTTTTCTAAAATTTAAATTGCCCGCGCATCGTGGGGCTTCAAAATAAAAATATAATAAAAATATAATTACCAGCTGTCAAAATAACAAAAATGACTCGACTTATATCATCGCCCGTGGAATGAGTGCTTTATACAGTGTTAGCGTCAATATAACAAAATGTAATTAATAAAGAGAACAAACGGACAAGGATAGGTCACACTCACTACGTACTTCTTAAAGAAGCAGCAATATGGGTTATAAATCCATTTTTCAACTCAATTTTAGTGCGTCAGGTTGTATATGAGTCAATTAAAATTTTAAAACCCAATTAAGATAGATTTAAAATATCAAAGCTCAGCTCTACGTGGATTTTTGTAGGTTTGCAACAAACTCGTATGCAACCTGTAATTACATGATAAAAAAAAATCATGAAAATCGATAAAAATGACATCATTCTTTTTGGAAATAATCCACGTCACACCTCGGCATTATATGTAAGATTGTCTATGATGACTGCACTATCATGTCGAATAAATCAAGTATGACTTGGTCAAAATGACTGGATTACATTTTCCCTAAAAGGTTTACGACTAAATTGGTTCAATTAGAATTAATTTAAGACTTGATTACTTAGTGATTGCGTTGTTATACAATTGTACGTAATAATAATATCTCTAAAGCAATTTCTTTAGATAATATTAAGCGAAAAGTGGAGTTTCCTTTATATTTGAAAACAATGAGGTGAATTGACCAATGGAGTAATGCTCTAGGAGTCCCTGACACCCTTTCCACAAGGAGAAGATGTTACTATTTCGCTTTTCTAGTTCTATATTCTAGGTTGAACTGACCGGAGACTTGAGAAGCATTGAACTTGAGAGATTCTTTCCACAGCTTCGCAAGAAACTTTTTAGAATTAATTCTTCATTATACAATAACTCAACATAGTCAAACCGAAGTGCAGAAAGAAAGGATAAACTTCGGTTGCCTCCATCAAGAAAAGAACGATAATAGTCTTATAAACAATCTAGTGATAGAAATAGATGACTCATGAAAAGTACATACATGGAAATGGGCGATTTTTTTTTAAAACAATTTATTGTTCTTTGATAAGTCACCATCACTAATATCTAAGTCTCCACGGCCCTTTTTTTCGCTGCTCATGGACAGCCCTCTAGATATACAAAAGATTGCATTAATTAGGGTCGTCGTGAGAGAGGGAGAGACGAGTAATTGAGGGTAGTTGTGGGAGCTGAGATGGCCCTTAATGCGATGAGTCCCTCTCCTAGAAATGAATGGCTTTTTTGCATTTTACTGTTCGTTTACTTGACCATTCACCATCGATGATGTCTATCTCCTTGTCCTTTCGTCCGCTGCTACTACACAGACATATAAGTATACATAAGATTTCTTTAATTAGGGTCATTGAGAGAGACATAGAGATTAAATGAGAATAGTTGGGGGAAGCTAAGACGGTGTTTAATGCGACAACTTCCTTTTCCTGCATCCTTACAAATGTATGACAACCGACTGGGTGCCCTCTTTCATTTTACCGTCGAGAAACATTACTTTCCCACTTCAACCCTCCCGAGGCAATGATCAGCAAAGGGTCAGGCAATTATGAAGCGAAAACTGACGGCTCTCTTGACGAGGTCCAAGTGAATTGCATACTTAGTTTAAATTAGTGATTTTATCGTTGCACAATTGTACATCAACATAACATTTTTGAAAAGAGGAGTTTCCTCAATATTTTAAAACTATTATGTGGATATGGGCAACGGAGTAATGCTCCATGAATCCCCAACACCCTTTCCATATCTGAGAAGATAGTATTGCTTTGCTGTTCTAATTCTATCATCTAGGTTCAACCGCCTAGAGCCTCGAGAAGCATCGAGTTCGAGAGATCCTTCTCACAGCTTCTCAAAAAATTGAAGACACGGGTATAGGGATAAAGCAAACAAAGTGAAAACTGGAGCTAAAAAGCAAACTATAATACAAGGCAAGCTTTCAAATTTGAAGACATGCCATGAATGGATCAAGCTTGGGATTTTTCCATGGATATTTGTATATAAGATAGCTGTATCACCACTTTGAAAAACAAATGCTCCAATTCAAATTTGTTGGCTAATTGAATCCTAGTAAGAATAATGCTTTTGGAAATGATTGATCAAATGTTATGGTAGTCTAACCAACCTACTCACATCACTTTTATAAACCAGATTTATAAATTAATTCTTATAGTTGTATCATGATTCTTTCTTGATAAAATTCAAATGATTTGTGTGTAAAAGAATCAAAAAAATTTGTCTTGATTGGTGCCTCACTAGACGCACTAGACCGAGACGACATTACAAATTAAAAATATGAGTAATTGAAAAAGACGAGCTTTTTCGACTCAAACAATTGTAAAAATAAGAAGAATAGAAAGGATCAGATTGACCTTGACCATAACCATTGCTTAGAAAAATCCGCACGCATGAGGGAAGGATGTTCCTTGTTGCCATTGAACCCAATTTTAAAGAGAAAAAAATGGTTTGCATGAACCCGGTCCTCATGAGCCCAAATTATCTTACTCTCTGTAATGTGATTTTCACTTGACACCCAAATGATACGCGTTGAAACCAAATATCCCCCATGTACTACTTTGTCTAATTACTTTAATGGTGGGGAGTTTTTTTAATATGTGGAAATAG
Source organism: Eucalyptus grandis (assembly GCF_016545825.1). Classification (NCBI taxonomy): domain Eukaryota; kingdom Viridiplantae; phylum Streptophyta; class Magnoliopsida; order Myrtales; family Myrtaceae; genus Eucalyptus; species Eucalyptus grandis. The sequence goes on along the minus strand of NC_052618.1, from coordinate 14,538,988 downwards.
AGTTGCACGATGAAGGGAGAAGATACAATTAGACAAACAAAATTAACAAGTGCAAAATTGATTCACTCGACAAATTATGAAACATATGAGGTTAGGATTTTGTCATGATCAATATGGAGATATATAAAAGAATCTTCCACTCTCATCAAAGTTCGTTAGTATCGCTGGAAAATTACACAACCAATAAATAACATATTCAACAGAATTGACACTTTGAGGAAAAGTGTAATTAAGTACTCTTTGTAAAGTTTCACCTGATTTAACTAACGCGTTTGTCCAATCATGGCCAATTGTCCTACATGTAAGGAAGATGGAGCAACATAGACTAAAACTACATGAAATGACATTGTTTGTTCTTAGATGAACAGCGTTGGTGCTTGGTCAAGAGGCTAAAGTTCCAAATCACCAAATCTCGAGCCCTAATGTTTGACTTAAACAAAAGGGTTAACGGTATAAAGCAACAAATATGAGTAAGCCCTAACATTCCCATTAGCAAGTGATCGATTGAAAGTTATAATACTTAAGTAAAGATCTAAACGAATGTATTTTTTAGCAAAGACCCAAACTATGAGGAGAGAAGAGGAGATGGGTACAAACTATGGAGCTCCTTAACTTTAATTTTTTTTTTTTGGGTCTGAAGCTAACTCTAGTCTAGGCCTTAATTAAACGCCAATCAATTCCTTGGGCATAGAAATGGATGATTTTCTACATTATTGTTCCTTTAGTGGACTAGTCACCATCACAAATGCCATCCTTTCCTCTGCTAATGGTCAGATTTGATACACCACTAATGTATTAATGAGTCCTAATCCATCCTTCCCTCCATCGTAGGTACTAGTCCTAAACTCGCTCCCTATATGAGTCGATGAAACCATATTTAAAAGGGTCAATACTAAGAAAAATCCTAAATTGGTATATCTACAAAATATTTATCTCAAAATAATTTTTTTATCATAAAAAACCTCAAACTGATATATCTGTGGCAAATTCAACCCAAATTGATTCTTTTTACTATAGAAATGCCTAAATTGATACATTTATTACAAATTTACCCTCTATCAATTTAATTTAAATTAGATTACTAAATGAAGGGTAAAACCCAAAACTGGTATGCTCATCAACTACTACGCATAATCTAATTTATCGATTTGATGGATAAAATTTACAGAACTAACAAATGGGTAAATTTGTTTTGGAGTTTTGATAGTCAAAAAATTAGTTTGGGTTAAATTTGTTATAAATTTATTAGTTTGGGGTTTTTCATTACATTAACCCTATTTAAAATATAGAAATAATAGTATAATTTAGCAAATTGTTAGATTAGAATGCCAATTGTAATTGTTACATTAGATGGAACTTCATATAGAATTGTTAGATCAAAACTTCTAAATAAATTAAACATTTTATATGAGTTTACTTTTTTGAATAATGCTACTTTTTACATGACACAATCAATATGGGAAACAATTCGAGTCCCCACTACCATTGTTAGTTAGTCTCTCATTCCAATTGGAGTTACCCCATTTCTCTTAGGGAAAATTTCAAATAAAGGTTTGAAATGCCTTCGTTTTCTCAAATAAGGACCAGAAGTTAACATTATTTCAAATAAAGACCTAAAGTGGCTAAATCATCTCAAATAAAGGCCCGAAGTGGCCAAATCATCCTAAACAAGAGCCTTTGGCTAGCTGGTGACTATCCTAGTCATCAGATAAACGATATTTTGGTCAAAAAAATAGTAACTATTTTTAAAAAATTTTGATTTTTTTCCTTTTTGATTTTTCTTTTCTTTTTTTTTCTTTTCTTCCTCTTCCCTCCCTTGGCCATCACCGTCAATGCTCGACGGAGGCCGCCTACCTTAGGCAAGGGCTGCCCTCATCAGATCTTGCAAGGAACGCCCTTGCTTGATGTTGGCAAAGGTTGCCCTCGCCAAATCTGGCGAGGAACACCCTCACTCGATGTCAGTGAGGATGGCCCTTGCCTGATTTAGGCAACCTTCACATTGGCCAGCAAAGGGAAGGGGGGAAAGAAAAAGAAATAAACAAAAAAATTATATTAAAAAACAAAAATGCCCTTCGATATGATAGAAGATGCCCATTTTAAAACTAATATGGTTACTTCGGACTTTTATTTGAAATAAGTTCCACTCTAGGCCCCTTTTTGAAATAATTTGGCTACTTCAAACCTTTATTTTTAATAAAGTCCACTTTGGACTCTTATTTGAGAAAATGAGGACGTTTTGGATCCTTATTTGGAATTTTGCCTCTCTCTTAAATGCTTGGGTCTATTGCGAGTCTTTACTTTTAACATTTATTTTTCAAATAATTAAGTTATCACAAATTGGTTTTAAAATTTTTCAAAAACATAAAATTACTACCTAGTGAAGCTATGTGAGTTTGCATAATTCATAAACCTAATCTTTCTTACGCTCTTAATTTTTTTTGAAGGATGGGGAGCATCGAAAAACAGAAACATTTTGCTGGAAAATTTTACGATAAACGGTTGAGTTTTAATACTAGCTATCCAGCTATTTTAAAATTTAAGAATGACTCAAAAACCCCAGGGAAGAGAGAGGAGTCCGGTATCGATGGAGTTGAACGGCCAGCAGATTGCCCCACGTCGTCACTAGCCAAAAATAAAAAATAATAAAGGGCTGCTAAACTTCGGTTGCCTCCATCCAGAAAAGAACAATAATAATCTTACAAACAATCCAGCGACAGAAATAGATCACCTACAAAAAGTACACAAATGGAAATGGATGATCTTTTTTTTTTTAACAATTTACTGTTCCTTGATCAGTCACCATCACTAATATCCAAGTCTCCACGGCCTTTCTTTCGCTGCTGATGGACAACCCTCTAAATATACGATAGATTGCATTAATTAGGGTAGTTGTGATAGAGGGATATAAGAGATAGAGGGATATAAGAGTAATTGAAGATAGTTGTGGGAGTTGAGATGGCCTTGAATGCGATGAGTCCCTCTTCTAGAAATGAATGGTTTTGTGCATTTTACTGTTCGTTTACTTGACCATTCACCATCAATGATGTATATCTCCTTGTCCTTTCGTCCGCTGCTACTGCACAAACATATAAGTATACAAAAGATTGCTTTAATCAAGGTAGTTGAGAGAGACACAAAGATTAAATGAGAATAATTGGGGGAAGCTGAGACGGTGTTTAATGTGACACCTTCTTTTTCCTGCATCCTCATAAACGTATGACAACTGATCGGGTGCCCTCACTCGTTTGGCCTCTTTCATTTTACCATTGAGGAACATTGCTTTCCCACTTCAACCCTCCCAAGGCAATGACCAATTAAGCAAAAGCTCAGCCAATTATGAAGTAAAAATTGAGGGCTCTCTCGACTAGGCCCAAATGAATTGCTTGCGTAGTTTAAAATAGTGATTTCATTGTTGCACAATTGTACGTCATCATAACATTTTTAAAAAGAGGAGTTTCCTCAATATTTTAAAACTATGATGCGGACATGAACAATGGAGTTATGCTCCGTGAATCCCCAATACCCTTTCCACATACAAGAAGGCTCCGTTTGTTTCGTAGAAAATAATTTTCGGGAAAATATTATCCGGATTTTCCGGCATTCATTTCACGGAAAATGAATTTTTGGGGAAAATGTTTTTTTTGAAAGGAAAAAGTCTTCTAAATTAAGGGAAAATGTTTTCCATTTTTGAAAATTGGAAAACATTTTCCTCACTTGATCTCTCTTATCTCACACCTCTATAAATCCTCACTTCCTCCTCTCATTTCTTTTTTTCTTTTCTTTTTTTTTTGTTTGAATTATTTTTTAATTTTATTTTTCTTTTTTAATTCGAAATATTTTTAATTTCCTTTTTCTTTCCTTTTTTTTTTTTTTTTTTTTTTATTTTTTTTTTTTTTTTTTTTCTTTGTTTCCCGTCTTCTTCTTTCTTGGCTAGTCGTTGGTCATTGCTAGGCGAACCTCGAGTTCGTTGATCTCAAGCTCACGCTCTGCGCTCTTACTTATTTTTTCTTTATTTATTCTACCCTGTAGTTGTACATTGCACAAGCAAAGAGCTCTACATGATTTGCTTCTTTTTTCTTTTGTTTATTAGAACACAAAAGACGCAAGGGAAGAATAGACCATTTAACCGGGGGTTCGCCCCAGTGGCCACCCTTCCATCATGGAAGGGGGAGGTGAGGGGTTCGAATCCCCACCTTCTCAGGAGGGGATGGGGGGTAGGGACGTGTAAGTTTCGAGAGTGGGTTGCAACTCCCACGCCCTGCAAGAGGCAAGGCACAAGTCTGCGGTGAGTGTAGAGTAGGAATAGAGTAGGACTGACCAAAAAAAAAAAAAAAACTAGAAGATTCTCATGAGGGCTATACATACTTTGCTTATTTTCTATTTTGCTTATTTTTAAAATTCATACGAACATTTTTTAGAGTAGATGAACGTTTGATGACAATGAGGAAACAAAGATATGAAATAAGTTTGCTTGGATTTAAAGGCAAGTTTATATTTGATGGATTTATAGGTCAGTAAGTGATGTATGCCTACGTGGTGAAGTCTTAGAAAATATTTTCCTTACCGAACACCATAAAATATTTTTTGAAACATTTTTAGGTTTTAGTTAAACACCAGAAAATATTGTCATTTTCCTAAAAAATGACTTCTGGGAAAATATTTTCCGAAAATTGTCAATTTTGCGCGAAACGAACGGATCCGAAGATATTATTGCTTCACTTTTCTAATTCTATAGTCAAGGTTCAAGCGCCTGGAGCCTCGAGAAGCATCGAGTTCGAGAGGTCCTTCTCATAGCTTCTCAAGAAATTTGAAGATGCAGGTATAAGGGATAAAGCAAACAAAGTGAAAACTCAAGCTAAGAACAAACTATAATACAAGGCAAGCGTTCAAATTTGAAGACATGCCATGAATGAATCAAGCTTGGGATCTTTCCATGGATATACTCATATAAGATAGCCATATCACCATTTTGAAAAACGGATGATATGATTCAAATTTGTTGGCTAATTGAATCCTATTAAGAATAATGCGTTTGGAAATGATTGATCAAACATTGTGGTAGTCTGACCAACTTATTCACATCACATTTATAAATCGGTTTTATAAGTTAATTCTTATAGTTGTATCATTACTCTTTCTTGATAATATTCAAACGATTTATGTGTAAAAGAATAAAAAACTTTTTTCTTGATTTGTGCTTCACTAGACACACTAGACCGAGAAGACATTACAACTTAAAAAATATGAGTAATTGGAAAAAAAAACGAGCTATTTCGACTCAAACGATTGTAAAAATAAGAAGAATAGAAAAGATCAGATTGACCTTGACCATAACCATTGTTTAGGAAAATCTATCACACATGAAGGAAGGACATTCCTTGTTGCCATTGGAGCCAATTTTGAAGGGAAAAAATGGTCTTTTTAATTGCATGAACCTAGTCCTCATGAGCCCAAATGATCTTACTCTTTGTGTAATGTGATTTTCACTTGAGACCCAAATGATACACGTTGAAACCAAATATCTCTCATATATTACTTTATATAATTACTTTAATAGCGTGGAGTTTTTAACACATGGAAATAGAATTTCACGATGAAGGGAGAAGATACAATTAGATAAACAAAATTGACAAGTGTAAAATATCAATTCACTCGAAAAATTATGAAATATAGGAGGTTAGGATTTTGTCATGATCAATATGGAGATATTAAAAGAATCTTCCATTCTCATTAAAGTTCAGTAATATTGTTGCAAAATTACACAATCAGAAAACAACATATTGCACAAAATTAATATTTCGAGGCAAAGTACAATTAAGTGCTCTTTGTAAAGTTTCACCTGATTTAGAGTGCGCATGATAAAATTTCTGAAACAGAAATTAATTTATGGCCAGAAATTGAGAAATTAAAAATTCTAGCTTATGATTTCTTTTCAAATCAATTTCTAGGTTCCAGAAATAGAAAAATCAAATTGTGTTACTAAACAGATTTCTATTTCAAACCTATTCTGTGGAAAAGAGAAATAGAAAAATAGAGAAGTAGAAATTTTATGATCCTAGCCTTAACAAATGCATTAGTCCAATCACGGCCAATTGTCCTACTTGAAATGACGTTGTTCCTTCTTAGATAAACAATGTTGGTGCTTGGTCGAGAGGCTAAAGTAAATCACCAAATATTGAGCTCTAATGTTCGACTTAAACAAAAAGGTTGATGGTATAAGGCAACAAATAGGAGCAAGCCCCAACATCCCCACAAGCAAGTGATCGATTGAAAGTTATAACACTCAAGTGAATATCTTTTAAACATAAACACTAATCAAAGAACATGAAAATGGATATTTTTTTAGCAAAGACCCAAACCACGAGAAAAAAAAAAAAAGAGGAGATGGGTAAAAGCTCGTTAACCTAACTTTAGTTTTTTTTTTTTTTGGGGTGTGAATCTAACCTTAGTCTAGGCCTTAATTAAACGTCAATCAATTCCTTGGGCATAGAAATGGATGATTTTCTACATTATTGTTCCTTTAGTGGACCAGTCACCATCACCAATTCCACCCTTTCCTTTGCTAATGGGCAGACGTTGATGCACCGCTAATGTATTAATTAGTCCTAATCCATCCTTTCATCCTTCCCTCCACTGTTAATGGACAAACATTGATTAGGTACTAGTCCTAAATTTGCTCCTTGTGTGAATCGATGAAATCATATATAAAAGGTTCAATATTAAGAAAAATCCTAAATTGTATATCTATAAAATATTTATCTCAAACTATTTTATTTATCATAAAAAATCCAAAATTAATATACATGTGAAAAATTTAATCCCAATTAACTTTTTTACTATAAAAATCCCAAATTTGTACATTTATGACAAATTTCCCTCACTTAAATTAGATTACTATCACAAAAACAACAAATTGGTACACTTGTGACAAATGGAAGGTAAAACCAAAAACTGGTATGTTCATTAACTGCCACGCATCATTAAATTTGGTAAAATTTATGGAAATAATGGATGGATATATTTATCATAGGGGTATTATTTTGGAGTTTTGATAGTCAAAAAATCAATTTGGGTTAAATTTGTTATAAGGTTATCAATTTGGGGTTTTTCTTGGCATTAACCCCATTTAAAATATAGAAGTAACAGTATAATTTAGCAAATTGTTACATTAGAATGTCAATTGTAATTGTTACATTAGATGGAACTTCATACAGAATTGTTAGATCAAAACTTCTAAATAAATTAAACATTTTATATGAGTTTACTTCTATGAATAATGCTACTCTTTACGCAACACAACTGATATGGGAAACAATCCGAGTCCCCACTACCATTGTTTGGTAGTCTTTCATTCCAATTGGAGTTTCCCCCCTCCTCTTAAATGCTTGGGTCTATTGCTAGTCTTTACTTTTAACATTTACTTTTCAAATATTTAAGTTATCACAAATCCATTTTAAAAATTTTCAAAAGCATACAATTACTACCTAGTGAAGTTATGTGGGTTTTCATAATTTATAAAACCTAATCTTTCTTATTGGTTTTCATAATTTATAAAACCTAATCTTTCTTACACTTTTAATTTTTTTGAAGGATGGGGAGCGTCGTAAAACAGCAACATTTTGCTGGAAAAGTTTACAATAAACGGTTGAGTTTTAATACTAGCTATCCAGCTATTTTAAAATTTAAGAATGACTCAAAAACCTCAGGGAAGAAAGAGGAGTTGGGTATGGATGGAGCTACACTTGGGAAGTTGAATGGTGAGCAGATTGCCCCACGTCGTCACTGGCCAAAAATAAAAATAATAACGGGCTGCTAAACTTCGGTTGCCTCCATCAAGAAAAGAACGATAATAGTTTTATAGACAATCCAGTGATAGAAATAGATCACCCATGAAAAGTACATACATGGAAATGGATGATTTTTTTTTTTTACAATTTATTGTTCCTTGATCGATCACCATCATGAAAAATCCAAGTCTCTACGGCCTTTCTTTCACTGCTCATGGACAACCCTCTAGATATACGAAAGATTGCATTAATTAGGGTCGTTGTGATAGAGGGAGGGACAAGAGTAATTGAGGGCAGTTGTGGGAGTTGAGATGGCCTTTAATGTGATGAGTCCCTCTTCTAGAAATGAATGGTTTTCTGCATTTTACGGTTCGTTTACTTGACCATTCACCATCAATGATGTCTATCTCCTTGTCCTTTCATCTACTGCTAGAGCACAAACATATAAGTATACATAAGATTGGTTTAATTAGGGTAGTTAGAGAGACATAGAGATTAAATGAGAATAGTTGGGGGAAGCTGAGACGGTGTTTAATGCGACAACCTCCTTTCCCTAAATCCTCATAAATGTATGACAACTGGCTGGGTGCCCTCACTTGTTTGGCCTCTTTCCTTTTACTGTCGAGAAATATTGCTTTCCCACTTTAACCCTCCCCTCTCGAGGCGATGATCAATTAAGCAAAAGGTTAGCCAATTATTAAGCGAAAACTGACGGCTCTCTGACGAGGCCCAAATGAATTGCTTGCTTAGTTTAAATTAGTGATTTCATTGTTGCACAATTGTACGTCATCATAACATTTTTGAAAAGAGGAGTTTCCTTAATATTTTAAGACTATGATGTGTACATGAACAATGGAGTCATGCTCCTTGAATCCCCAATACCCTTTCCACATACGAGAAGATATTATTGCTTTGCTTTTCTAATTCTATATTCTAGGTTCAACTGCAAAAAGCCTCGAGAAGCATCGAGTTTGAGAGGTCCTTCTCACAGCTTTTCAAGAATTTTTTTGGGATTATATTTTTTATTAGACAATAAAAATTTGAAATAGTCCAAGGAGTTTATTATTTTCTCATAGAAGGTGTGAAAAGAGTTACAAAGGTGGATTAGGTTAAGATAAACTATAAATTCATTTAACACCCATATATTTTTGGATTTTGATATTCTAAACCTATTTATAACCCATTTTCTGAATATAATTAACTCATATAATAATTCATTCATCAAATATGAGTCCATTTTAATAGATCTAGTGAATTGCAAGCTAAGTTTATTTTATTGGTTGCATTTTTGTAATGACTATACGTCATCATAATATCTCCCACACACTCTTGTTGAATAATATTAGGCAAAAAGAGGATTTCCCTTGATATTTGAAAACTATGATATGAACATGACCAATGGACTAAAGCTCTATGATTTCTTGCTACCCTTTCTGTGGTGAAAACATGTCATCATTTCACATTTCTAGTTCTATAGTTTGGGCTGAACCAGCCAGAGCCTTGAGAAGCACCGAGCTCTAGAGATCCTTTCCACATCTTCTTGAGGAAATTCTTGGAATTAATTATCTATTATAAAAAAAAATTAAAGCAACATGTCCATGACAATAAGTTATCATAGTCAAAACGAAGTGCAAAAAGGAAAGGAAGAAAACTAGTAAGTTTCAAATTCTGCAAAAATTGGATGCAAGATCAGTTTCCATAAACAGCGTGCTTCAGTATGGGTGCGCATTGAATTTTAGTGATAATTGCTTCATGTTAAAAGTGTAAAGCTAGAGAATCCTTTGATCAGTGCAATGATGATATGGCTCAGCTTATTTATTTTTGGCGCGACGTATGGGACAGTGGGGTTCGGCAGGATAAAAAGGTCTTGCCAAATCCAAGGTTGACATCAATTTTCTTTTATTCCACGGCTGAGATCGTGCACATAACTTTGGGTTTAAAGAAGCAGGGGACTACAGAAAATCCGTGAATCCGTGCACGTGCTCTTCTTTTCCAAATAGTAAATAATTGTTGTAAGGATGCTGTGGCAATCTGGATTATGTATAGTACATTTTATTGCGATTGGTTCATGACATTCGATTGGAAATTCTATGGAGATATTTACATTCATTACAGTCTAAAGAAGGACAAATTAATTACTCGGTGACCAAGGCCAAAATGCTTGACAGTAAGACATGAAAGCGAAGTGAGAAAAGGAGTAACGAGGTGTTCGAGGAACAGTAAGACACCAGCAATGTCACATGATGGATGCTCTATATTGACAGATCGACCCGTGACTAGTTTGGCCGAATGAAGCGACCGGCAGAAGTTGCTTCAAAGGACAATTTGCTATGTTGATTTCCCTTGGATGAGCTAAAGACAAAAAACAAAATTGTATGTAGTATTAAATTTCGAAATTGCATGAATTTTATGAAACATCTAGTGTAAGTATGGCCAATCTCATGTGCTCCCAAATGAAGTAATTTAGTGCATCCACGTTATCGCGTCTTTTTTGCGTTGTATCAATTATTTAGATTCCCAAGTGTAAAGTATCTAAATTTATATTGAGTTAGCATACATTTCATGAATGGGTTAAAATGTGATCCCAGCGAGCTCTTGCCAATTCTTTAGCCCGTAAAAAAATACGTGGCTTGGGATATTCTAGCCCGAGGACCTGGCCCAAACTGAAACCATGCCATGAGGCCCAAAGCCAATACGATTGGGCATGGCCCGAAATCTGAAAAATGCGTGTATTTTTATTTTTATTTTTAACTTTCCATCAGAAATTCAAATAGCACGTCCTAAAACTAAAAACCTTGAAGACATTAGAACAGGCTAGTAAGAACCTGTTTTGCTACTTGCTGGAGAGTGGGGGAACGTGAGGGAGGCCATGACTCGAGCGAGCATATGGTGAGTAATGGGGCTCGGCGGTTACAGTAGGGGCTCGATGGTGCCACGGTGGCTGCTTAGTGGGGACTGGATGACTCAATGAGCATGAGAGAAGAGAGAATGAGAGAGGTTGAGACCGAAGTATTCATGAAAAAGTAAGATGGCGTAGCCTTGGGGAGAAGGAAAATGAGACATTATTTCTAGTTTATGAACAGGGCGGATATGGGAGCTTTAATTAAAATCCAAATTGCTTAAATCGGGCCAAATTAAAAGATTTTTTCGAGGCATGGTGACCTGGCTCGGGACAATTTTAGCCCAAAAAAATCGGTCTGGCCTAGCAGTTTGGTCTCGATTTTCTGGCCCATGTTTTTTTTTTTTCTGTTTTTGGGCACACCCTAGTTGTAATAATATTAATAGTAGTGGTATAGTGTTATGACGATTATATAACTCAAGTTTACAATATTACATTATAAAAATGGATGTGGAGAAAGTATTGAGTAGTTAGAATGTACCACATCTTATGCTGATGCGGCATGCATTTTGGAGGTCCAATCATAAAATGCCACATGTTGATGACGTGGAATAAATAAAAAATTAAAAATCTTTCTCTCTCTCTCCTCTTCATTCTACGTTGTCCCCAGCCATTCGCAGCCATGGTCCTCTGATTTCCAAATCTCTTCGAGCGTCGGCAACTCCACCGGTGGCCAGAGACCTCGTGTTTCCAGCGTGAGCTCTGATGACTCCCGCCGGTGGCCATGGACCTTGGATTTCCAAGTTTCCTCCGGCGACCATGGACCTTGGATTTTCATGTTTTTGCGAGCGCCCAGAATTCTGGATCTGGACGAACGACATCAACGATGGCCATGGACAAGCATCGACATCGCTTGCTAGTCTCACATAATCATATAAAGAGTCGTTAGACAGATTTGGAGCAGCACCCACTTCCAGATTTGTACAGAGACATATTTGATGTGAATTTGCAGTGGATCATTTATCGAACGACATCACGTATGTTTAAAATAGGAGGGGAAAGAGGCAAAAAATTTGCAGTGGATCACTTATCATAATGTGAATTTATTTCCTAAAATTAGAGGATGCCACTTTTCGACTAAATTTCTGATGCATACATACATACATACATACATACATACATACATAGAGAGAGAGAGAGAGATTTCATACAAAAACTGATTTAAAAAACATCTATATGACATGATACAGGACGAAGAGCGAGATTTACTTAGCCTAAAAACAGAAAGTGAATGACGAAGTGCACCGTAGAAAGGACCCTATTTATAAGCCAAACTCAATTGGGTGTTTTTTTTATATAAAAAAAAAACAAATAAGAACCAAAAGGGAGGACCAAAGGACCATAGGGTGACATAAGTATGCATCACATAGAATCACACTTATTTTCATGAGAATTCTATAGGCTCCAATTCTCATGAGAAGTGACCTAAACGCGATGCTTATGTACAAGGTGTGCAATTGGTGATCAATATCGTGAATTGGAAGATTAGGCAAGAGCTTCAAGTCAATTACTAGTTGATCTAAGGTCTAACAACACGACCCGAGACTACTATGCCAGTGCTTCTTATGACGATGCTCAATGCTTTGATTATAGAGCATGTATTGTTGAGCTGGTACAATCAAAATGTGTTACAGATATGATTTTTTGCTTATGCTCAAATTAAAGAGCTAAGCCTATCCTAGTGTTAGATCACGGCTTCAATGCAATACGAATTCACTAAACGATCAATCAATTCATTTAAATTTCAGACGAGATTACGAGTCCATTTTTAAGGATAAAGGGTCTCCATGCATTTTTCCTCCCTTTCGTTGGTTCAATAAGGAGGAAAGAGGCCACGAAGCATTAAGTTTACAAAAGCTGACAATTAATGATTAAATGAGGGCACATAAGGTTCACTGATATGTAAGTAAAGGAGGGGCTTTAGAGTTTCATCGTCGTCGACACGTGGATTTTTACTGGCAATAAATATTTAAGTAACAAAAAATACAGATGAAAGAAAAGAAAAGAGAGGAGAAAATAATAAAAATACTCAGCTCCTTGGTCGGTCTCTCTCTCCCGATTGCTCCGTCTCGATTCTCTCTCTCTCTCTCTCCTTGATCTAATCTCAATCCAGCGACGCACATTGAGCAGAGAAGAATATCCTTCTCTCTCTACGAAACCAAAAGGGAGTGAAGCTCTCAATTGGAATCTCTCTACAGCTGACGCTTCCCTGCATCCACGAATGGAGCTCCCACCAGCTATTCATCGAGATTGAAAAACATCGGTTGCAATGTGGAGGAGGGAACCGAGTCTGCAAGGAAGGTGTTCTGTGGTATGACGAAACTGGGCTTCGTTTTGAAGAATACCTCTTTCAGGAGGGAGAATTAGTGAGCTTTATCTGGTAGCCAGAGCAAGTTCGAGTTCAAGAGTACAAGATGTGGTCGATTGTAAGGCGAAAAGCCACTGCTGAAGGCTTGAATGCTCTATTGTTGAGAGAGAGGTTGCAGAAGAATCGTGCTGCGGAGATGCGGGTTGCAGAATTGTGGTGCTATGGCGAAAGAGATGAGTGTGAAAGAGGCTCTGAATACGGTGCTTGATTGCAATTTTGTACAATTGTACATCATCATAATGGGACTTTCAAGATCATACCGTTCAAATAAATCAATAATCATCTCCCTACGCAACGTTAAGTATTTTTGCAGTAGGTCATTGCTAGATGCGAAGCAACACACAATCAGGTCGTCAAAAGCAAATTACTCATTCTCATAGTAGGATTTACAATATGCATATAAAACAAACAAAGTGAAAACCAACATCACTTAACACCTTCAATCATTTCCACTAGAAAGAGAAGATTGATAAAATCCTTTGTTTGAAGAAAAAATAGGGAATCCATTTATACTTAATCAATAGAAACAACATGCATAGAATAGTCAGGAAGCCAAATCTCTTTGAATTTTCCACACAAATTGACAGTGTAGTGCCCGCTTCGAATTTTGGGCTTTGTTGACTGAAAAAGCTCCAAATCCCAAACTCTAATGGGTTAAAGTGTCTTCCTTGAGCTACCAATCTGCCATTTGGACTTACTTGCTTTTGGCTCAAGAGTGAAACCCTATCTCATGTTTTTGCTTACGCTCTTGTGCTCGCAAGACAAGCTTTCCATTATATTCATCCTTTTGAAAGAATGGTAGACCTTAAGTTCCAAAATGAGAATTATTATATTCAAACTACTTCACGTATATTAGAATTTGCACGGAGAAGGGGGAGTGCCCATTTAACAAATTTTTGTCAGTAATGCCAACATAGAATTTAAATTGGAATTTTAGACTCTAAAATTTGATTAATTTCAGAAATGGTAGAGCATTTTCTTTCCGCCCTTGTCATCATTTTTTGCTATTTTGGAAAATATTTCCAAAGAATGCAATAATCAATGAAGAATGCACTTGTCCAACAACCAAATTACAAATGTGTTGAGCTTTCGATGGCACTAAATTTAGTGTTATCATGTACGTTGTCGACACCTGAGCTTTGTCAACAACTCAAGCATATGTAGTTGTAAAAGTACCAAAAAAAAAAAAATAGCAAAAAAAAAAACACAAAAAAAAAGAAGGGTGAAAAAAGAATAGATAAATAAATGATGAACTAATTATATAAATCGGCTCCAGCCCATTTCATCCACCAAAGTAGGCGTTCCCCTTCTTTTCCCTGCCCTCTCCGAAGACTGGAGGCGCGCGTGGAAGCCGTGGGGGAACCGCGAGATTTGCTGAGCGGAGAGCGCAGCAAGGGGAACGAGTTCAGCACGAGAGAATTTCATGAAGGTGCTCGGGAATAGCTAAGCATGACAATAGATTGCGCGGTTTATCTCATCCAATCATTTGTATCAATTAAAAATAATCCCACTTCTACAAGGACTAGGAATGCTACTCTAGGCCAGGCTCCACACCAAGGATATCTTGGAGGGATAGGGCAATGGGATCCTAGTGGTGGCTCAATAGCGGCTGATAGACGGCAAGTAGATAAACATTGCACGTGGTTTAACTAAATCAAAACGACTTTATTTTTTGCTAGAAAGTGACTTAATTTTTTGCTGGAAAATTATCTGATGAAAAACAATATATATACATTTAGAAAAATTTAGCTCTGAGATTTCAACATCACAAATAAAAATTTACTATAAATATATCCCAATAAATCTACTTTAAGTTTTTTATGGCTCTTTCAAGAATAAGAAAAAGTAAAAGAAATGATCGCAAGATATTGGATGAATCTTTCCAACAATTCCATCTTTTGAGCAAGTCTTCCTTTGGAGGGGCTTCTTGGACTGGTGGGAAATCCATGAGTGGAACCAAAAAAATCTCATCCTTCGAATAGGCGGATCATATACAAATGATAATGATCTGTCCGACCTCAGTTCAGTGATTGGATAAATCTCTTGTCAAACAACCACCCTGACATCCTCGAAACGAAGGACGCAAGCAACGGCATTGGAATCCAAAAGGCGGCGATGAAGTGGGAGAGAACATAACGAGGTAAGAATAGACGGAACGTATTTGGAACGAATCGAAATTTGACTTGGAAGTTGAATCATATATGAAACGACCTTATGGGGGAAGACTTGGTAAAAAAATGGAAGATGAACAGAGAGAAAATGATCCTTGGCCAAAGATAGAACATGCTGCATTCCTCTGAGCGAGACGATTATGAAACAATAGGTGGAGGAAGGAAGATCATGCCATAAGAAATTTCCATAGACAACCGGTTCCTCGTGACATTCAAATGATGATGATGTCCATCGAATGATCGTACTTATCACTGGGTCATTTTCATCTCCGATTTGACTCTAAAATTAATTTCGATACATTCCGACTTTGTCCATTGATATCTATTTCATTTTGTTTTTCTCCAATTCTCTTGTTGTCTTCCGAATTTCCAGTGGGTCATTAGTCCAAACGCTCACAAAAAGTGTTAATGCTTGATATTCTCATAGCAGGCAAGACAACTTCTAAAAACCAATTGGGTATAAGGGGATCCCAAATCCCATATATTAAGACATTCCTGTCCTTGCAATAGAGATTTTCACCATGAAATAAATAGGGATTCCAAAGAGGTTCCCATCCCTTAAATACTCTGATAAACAAAGGGAATGCAAATGAGCAAGCGACGCAGGATAAGTTACAAAGTTTATAATCATCAGGAAACCTTCTTTGCATGTCACCAAAAGAATTGGCTAGTGTATTCATTATGATTTTTGGTTTTAAGGAAAATATTTTCGAGGAATGTGTTAGTTAATGCAGAATACACTTGTTAACCAACCAATTCACAAAAGTATCAAACTTCCTAAATCACTAACTTTAGTGTTGTCATGTATGTCGTCAACACCTGAATTTTTATTAACAATTCAAGTGTCCGTCTCTATGAAAGTAAAAAATAGAATATAGCAAAAACAACGAAAGAGAGCGAAAAAGAATAGATAAACAAACAAATACAAAACTAATTAAAAAATAAAAACGTTTAGAAAAAGATGGGTGTTCAAAAGGGGGCTTTTCTGGTTCGTGGCCCAATTCACATAGCTCTGACAAGATGAAATTTCATCTTAAGTCCATCAAGCCTAATCGGCTGCAGCCCCACTATAGCCCAACCCTACATGCTAATAAAGCCACGACCCATTCCCAGCTAAAGATTGCTTGAAATCTTGGAATCCCTCGTTTCTAACGCCATTCGTCGTCGTACGCCATTAGCCGGAAATGATATTCGATCAATTTTCCAATAAGAGGAAATTTAAATAGAAATATGAAGTCAAAAGACATGTGGAAAATAACGTTTTGAGCTGATCGTGGAAATCATCTTCCTTCCGAAAAAGAGGATGAATGAATGGATAATTTGAAGTTAATCCAAAAGGATAAAGAATCGAACCTCCATTGAATTTGAACAGATCTGTGTGGCATTGCCACATGAGGTTTCCCAGGTTTTCGGCGAGATTGTCATTCTGGATGTGTTGAATAATCTCCTGGGGGAATTTCCAGCTTGACAAGTCTTTGATCTTCTCAATCTTGTATTTCACGCCATGATTGAGCATATGGAAAGTAGGTCTTTTGATGTACATGTTGATTTCGGCTGGTGCTTTTGGCCTTGATAGGAAGTCAACAAGTACATTCTTTTTTCCAAGAATATGCTTGGTTTCAAAAGAGTATTTTGAGAACCATTCAGCCCATCGAAGCGGAGTTGAGAATTTGGAATCTGCTTTTGCTTAAACTTGGTCATCTGAGGGAAAGATGTCATGTCTAATTCTACTAGGAAGTGATGGCCGATGAGATGAAACTCAAACTTTTTTATTCTATTTTTTACTGCTAGGATTTCTTTAAAAGTGGAATGGTAATGCATTTCAGCTTGAGAAAACTTTCCACTTTGTGGTGTTTCTTACCATCAATTTCTTCAAAGAGGATGGCTGCCCAGTATTCATCACTGGCGTCAGTTTGAAAAATCCTTTAGCCTGTTGATGGTATTTGCAATGGTGGGAGATTCTGTATAATCTCCTTTAGTTTAGCGACTGCTTTAGTCTGAGTTTTTCCCAAGGGAGGGGATTCTTTTTTGGCATCGCTTGCAAATGAATCAAGAGCTTTGCAATATTTGGGACGAAATCCTTGAGATAATTGATTATCCCCAGAAATTGCTAAACTTGTTTTGTTGTGAAGTTATCTTCAGGAAACTTCAATAATTCTTGAGCAATATGTGGTCCTGGATAATATGTACCTTTGTTAAGGTGCATACCAAGAAATTCAATTTCTGTCTAGGCAATATTCATTTTCCTTTAAGAAAGCATAATGCCATGCTTCTTTACGATTTCTGTGAATTGCTCAAGGAGTTGATAGTGTGTCGTCAGATGTATATCGTAATGTCATCAATGTATACTGCTACGCTTGACAAGATTGGTTGGAAAATATGACACATGGCCTTTTGGAAAAGGGATGATGCTACCTTTAGGCCAAAAGGAAGAACTTTCCACTGGAAGTGCTGGTTCGGGATACCGAATCCTGTTTTGGATATGTCTTCAGGATGGATGCCCAATTGCCAAAATCCGGCTTTGAGGTCGAATTGGGAATAGATGTGGGCCTTGGTTAGACCAGTAAAGAGAGAATCTCTGGATGGTAGAGGGAATTTATCATCTTGGAGAAAAAGGTTGAGAGGTTGATAGTTGATTACCAGTCTCATTTTTCCCCTATTTTGCTCAGCACGCTTATTGACATAAAAGGCTTCACAAGCCCATTGAGAATTGGAGATTTCAATAAGACCTTGCTGCAATAGTTCTGAGCATTCCCTTTGAGCTAAAGTTAGATGTTCTGGCTTCATTCCCATGTGACTCGCCTTGGTTGGATTTATATCCTCATTCTTCTTAAAAGGAAGGCGAACAAAGAACTTTGGATTTTCCCATAAAGAATGGGAACACTTTTGAGTGAATTCCGAATGGGATTCCGAACAAGATTCTAACAATTTTTGCATGATTGGATCTAGTAGACTCATCTGAATGGAAAAGAGTCTCTGAATATTGACAAACTCAGAGAATTGGTCTTTGTACCTAAGACCTTTTCCGAGAATGATACAAAGCTGAAAGGTTTGAGTCATGATATCCCACCCAATTATCAGATCTTTATTAGGGAGATTTGATCCAAAGATTTTTGCTGTTATGGAACACCGAGGGAAGAACTGACGAAGCTACGAGAGTGGTTCTGACATTTGTGGAGAAAGTATCTCTAGAGGCGGAATTGAAATATAGGATATAGGGAGTCCAATATTCTTCAGGTAGTATTTTAGTATCTAAAATGGAGCAACTTGCTCCAGTGTCAATGAGAGCAATAACAGTGATTGGCTTGGCAAACTTTGAGGTGAGAATTTTCACTAGGAAATGGGGATAGTGAGTTTGACTTGAGAAGATGTCAAGGTTTGGTTCCGATGATGTGGGGGATATGTGAAAAATGTCTTCGACTCCGAGTCCGACTCGCCTCACCGGGAAGTTTGGTAAGAGGGAATAGCACAAAGAGTTTGTTCAGATGGTTCTTCATCGGCAGAGAATAAGGATTCAATATCGTCATTTTCAAGAGAAACACCTGTTTTACTCCCAATGTGATGAGTTAGATGATTCTAACCTTTTCTCGCTTGAGGACAATTTTTGACAAAATGTCTCTTCTGATTGCAGATGAAGCAACGGGTTGATTTCTTATGGCCTGTGCGATCTTTCCTTTTGCGTAGGTATCGTCATTTCTTCTTTTTCCGAAAATGCTTGAAGCCATGTTTGGATTTCTTCATCCAGAACTTCTTGAAATGTTTCTTTTTCCAAAAAAACTTACCACAAGTACCATCACAGTCTTGCTTGGAGCATTTGATTTTTAACTTCTGGCGAGAACAAGTTGATTCGAGGCGCTTGACATCTATGATGTAGGTACGGGTCATCTGGCGTTTTAAGCATAATTCTTCAAGGCATAGATGGACTTCTTGCTGGATTTCTCCCAAGGGAATATCTTGTACTCTCCTTTGTTTTCCAAAGAACGATCTTTCAACCATCTAGGATAGTTCTTTAGGGATGGAAATAAGGAAAACATGCTTCAAATTTGGATCTGCTCCGACTTGATAAAAGAGTTGAAGCATTAGTCGGTAATGCTTATCAAGATGTTTTTTTTTTCTAGGGAGCAGCATCTTCTTTCAAAAAATTCTCGTCTTTTCATCTCTATGAGGTCAGTGGGTTTTCCCACAAAGACATGATATAAGATGGTGATAGCATGGCCAAAATTTGGTGACATCAAGAAATGAATCTGGTCTTGTTCAGAAATTGATTTCCACCAGAGTTTGAGGCTGCCTGTGAACCTTGTGACAAAATTGTAAAGGACATCATTCATATCATGGTTGGTGATAGACTGAGTATTCAACCAAGTATGAAAATCTTCAAGTCTTTCTGGCCATTTGTGATAAGGAATATCACCAATGGTGAAAAACTGTTTGATGCTATGGACACATGTTGTCCAGGATTGCTTGTCTGAATATTTTATGGTTCATAATAGTTTGATTCCATTTCATCATCTAGAGGATCAACCATGAATATTGATGAAGTTACTGCACAATAGGGGGGAATCAACTATAGGAATTGAGAAGGATGAAGAGGAGGAAAGAGCTACCGAATCTGATTCAGTATCATTAGAAGTTTGTTCAGCTGGGAACAGAATCTGTTTCTCTGAAATGGTAGGATTAGATTGTTGGATTACAGGGTTAGGTTCTTGAGTACCCAAATCTTTTAAAAAAATTCTAATGGATTGGATAACATCATCGATCCGGTCTTTCCCTTATAACAATCGAACTTGAAGAAGTGGGTGGCATTTTCTCCTTTCATTTTTCCTTTTGTAGGGCTTTGAGGTGATTTCATATTTCTGCCATATCTGGTTCCTTTCTAAAAGGATCTTCTGGAATTGTGGCAAAAATAGACGGCTGAGGTGATGGGGGTATATACCTAGTTCTGACAGGAGATGCTAGTGGATCGAAAGGTCTAAACCTTCCTTCTTCAAGGAGTTGGATTTGCCTTCTGAGTTTTTCTATCTCTGGTTTTGGGCTTTCAAGATAATGATACCCAAGATGTTGACCTGATTCCAAGGCATGAAGCCTTTTCTGGAACTCAGAAAGCATTTTTTTGGTAGTTTCATCATATCTTCAGAGATCTTGTTGCACATTTCCAATCTTGGAATCAATTGCCTTGAAGGCATTGTTTTGTGCTAACAGAGTCTCTGATTGCCAATTTAAAACAGCTTCAGTAGCAGGAGTCTTTCTTTGTCTCTCATGTTCATCCACATCAGTGGGGGTAGATATCTTAGGAACATGGCGATATCTACCTTATGGATCAATGAATTCTTCTAAGGCAGGAAACGAGAGTTTAGAGCTTTCTCTAACAAGAGGGGGAAAGTTAGTTTCTTGGAGTATGGGGATAGAAGAGGTGGGTGGTGTTTCTACTGGAGCCTCAAGTGGGTAAGAATGTTTCTTAGCCCATTTTAGGATTGGCTTGTAGAACGAGGAAAGAACTTGTTTTTTCTGTAGAGGAGATGGTGGAGGAGATTTTGGTGGATCTGGTAAAACTTGGGTCATAGTACTGAGTTCTGGTGAAGGAGGTGGTGCATAGGAAACCATGAACTGGTATTTATCACACTCACCAAGAGTATCAACGGAGGGATCTCCATTTAAGTACCTTTGGTACACCTTATCCTTTGGCTTTTTCCTTCGGGGTGGAGGCTTTGCAAAAGGATCTACCTTGTCAGGGGAATTTGTATAATAAGAACATTGGTAAAAAGGATCCCAAAAACAATGACCATAGTTGTCTTTGTAATAATGGACATGATGTCCATCACCGTTGAAGTGTCGAACAAGCTTTTGGATCTCGGCTCGGAAATTGATTGAGGAACACATGGTTCGATCATAAAGAAGGTCCGGGAAGATAGAATGACTTTCTTCCTTTCCTTGCCAAATTTGATGGAAATGATTCCATCTTTTTCTCGGACGAACTTCAGTCCGTAAACCGAAAAGGCTTGTTATGCTGATGTAGCTTTTCGTAGTTGGTAATCCAAGTCTCTGGGAGGAGCTTGGCCAACGTATCCTTCGGGATCTGTCTAGGAACATGAATGCATGATGCCTGATCATTCTGCATAGAGATAAACAAAGCATCTTCATTACCATTGTTGAAGTTGAGATCAAGAGCATGATTCTGCACTTGATAAACCATTTTGTAATGTAAGGTTGCAGCTACAGAGTCAGCAGTTTGAGGAGCTCCAGTGAGCTATACTTTGACCTTTAAGAAGGAAAGTAGCTGGGGGTTTGAAAGAGCAATGTTGAAGTTTGGATACAAAGTCACAAAGACTGGTCCGGTGTTTAGAGTAGTTTGAACAAGTACCAATGCAAGCATGCTGGTATTGTAAAAACCCGGTATCCAACAAAGCAATTCTTGCCACAACTGGCAAACATTTACAACCATGATAGGTAAGAGCAAGACGAACAGGTCCATAATGGACATGAGTGTATCCTTGTTGAGCCCATTGTCTGGAAAATTCAGGAGGGATGGAGAGTAACAAAGTACTCTTTTCAAGAGAGGAATAGGATGCTGGTCGAATTTGGAGGACCGGACGTACTCCTTTACTTGCTTTGGGGTTTGGTGAATAAGTGGCGGATGGAGCGGATAGGTGAAAATGATGAGTTGGGTTTAGCAAAAGCAGAATAAGGGTTCATGAGGGGAAGTTGGATTTTAGAAATCTTGGTTTCATTGCTAAGAGAGACTTCATAAAGATAATCTATCTTAGAGGCATTGGAAACACGAAACTCTAGGGGGTTTGAGGATGAAGGAGAAAGAGCAAGAGAAACAGGTGCTTCGAGGATTTCTTGTTCTGTAGACATGATGTGAAGAGATCTTCTCAGCACTGGATTCACCTATCAAGCGCATGGAATGGATAATCTTAAAAACGAATAAGTACTTAATAGCCAAAACGTTATGGAAGGAAGATGATTTCCCTAATCAGCTCAAAACGTTATTATGGTACTTAACCAATAAGTACTTAATAGCCATTGAGATTCCAACCAGAAGATTCATTGCCAAACTCACTAGGATATTCTTACTTGGAAGAAATGTTGGAAGAGAAAGTGATCAAAATCTTTTAGACTTTCTCAATTGGTTCTATCCCCCTACTCATTGAAAATACCTCATGGAAAAAGAATTGAGAACCACAACACCAAATCCTGAAGTTCATACCATTCTGTTCTTCCGGTGACCATGGTATTTTTTCACAAACAGTGGCCACATCATTAATGCCCCTCAGGAAATAGGAACCACATCCTACAAACCCCACCTAGATAGAGAAGCTCGAATTCACAAATCTTATCCAAGATCTGTTAGATCTTGTGAACACTAGTACCGAGAACTCCAGAGAATTTTGTGCCAAGAAAATAAAACTATTCCTCAAGAAGCATGGAATTATAATGAACCCACTGCATGGGATCATTATGACCTAGCACCAGAAGCTAGGGAAGCACTCAGGCAAAACAGACAAGCCGCGTCATCCCAAGACAATGAAATGACAAATACATATGACATTGTCCAATCCACACAGGACCTTTATGCACAATGGGGAGGTACTCTTTCTCAAGACCCCTATGATCTAGGACCTTCGTCCTTATCCCATAATATGGACACATCTTTCTATGTAGAGCCATCCAACTAGCCCCAGCCAAGCATTCCTCCCGACACTACAGTACGTGACAATACAGACTGGGCTTGAGAAGAAGCATCCCACTGGGCTCATGTAGAAGCATCCTCATCAAGACAGTTGAACCAAATCCTCTCACCTGAAGATCTTGAAGCTCTTGAACAGAAATATGAAGCACATCTACTACAAGATAGCTCAGATGACTCAGTTTGTAGTTACAATGCTCGTGACGGACGAGACCGCTGAGTCCGTACAATTTCACTATAGCAAAAGCATTGTTCACTTTTACCGTAGCACTAGACTAGGGAAAGTATTGTTCACAGTACAGTTACTGTTCATAGTGTGTGAATAATTCCCTCCTGAAAATTTCCGGTGCCTCTGTTTGTTTCTGGACCCATGAGATTGGTCCTTGTTTGTTGCTTTGTGTCCTCATATTGTCTATATAAGGCATGGAGGGTGTAATGTGTTAGGCAGAGTCCCTTGAAGTAAAGTGAGTGTTTTATGAAAACTCTTTCTATGGCTTTCTAAACTCCTCTTCTTCTCCAACCTGGTAGGATCCTCCAAGAAGTGCAGCTTGGGTAGGTTAGAAACGTTTCCATCCTGGAATTTTTGGGTGTCTCTAGGCTCTAAATTAAATGGCTGAGTGGTTTTCTGCTAAAAGGTAGTCCTTGAAGGGTTCGAACAGGAGCTGTTCACCTACTGTGGGATGCATACCTGCAAGAAATTTACTCTCCTTCCCTGGTTCTAGGTCTAGGTCCATTCATGGTATCAGAGCTACGGAATTGAAGTTGGGAGAGATAAAAGTGAAATTTTCCTTTCACAAATGACATCAAAACACTGTTTATTTAGGTAAGAACGAGTCACGGGTGACAGATTTGCATGATTTAAGCACGTGAATTTCAAGCAGGGAATTCAATGTTCGAGCAATCTAGAGACGAAAGTGCTATCCTACTACTAAAAGGGACAAGAACAACTAACATAATCACCACCAAGGGCATCTAGGAGGGAAAGGGTGATGGGAGCTTGGTGGTGGCCAATAGGCGACAAGCAAATGGACTTGCTCCCATGAGAGAGATCAACATGTTCTCAATTATAAGTTATGACTGATTATTGATGAAGCTAAGAAAAAATGGGAAAAAATCATAAAAAAAAATCCAAATTTTGTCTATTATGATACATTTACCTTAATTTTTTTAACATATTCACCCTGTGTCAATAAGTATTTGGAAAAAATATACTTAGATGGATGACGGAAAATGAACGATGTTGACGTCAAATGAAATAAGAACAACTTCAATCGAATAAAATATAAAATGTTCAAACGAAATCTTAATAAAAGGTGAATGTCATATTGATACAAAATTAGGATTTTTTATGTCATAAGAAAATATTGAAGATAAATATGCCATGGACATAATTTTAACAGAAAGAAAAATAAGTGCGACAAAAATGAATATAATTTGGAGTTTTTTACCAGCTTTTTTCGAAAACGACGGTGGGTTCTTTTTTTTACCTTTTTTTTATATATATTTTATTTTCAAACTCAATTCCTTTCTCATCCAGAACAACCCCAGGCTTCTCCCGTTTGCGCCGTTTTCCCACACAACATCCGAATCATCTCCATCCCCCGCTTCGCGCCTTTTTCATTCTCGTTTGTTTTTTCTCTTCATGCTCGCCGCCGCCAATCTTCACACTCGGCATATCGTCTCGGATGATGATGACAGACTCAGATTGGCCTCCGCTGCCGCGGTTGACAAAGCGACGCCGGACCAGCGGGAGTGCCGAGAGCGGAACCGAAGAATCTCATCCTTCGAATCGGCGGATCCTGTCCAGATGATGATGATGATGATCCATCCAATCTTAGCCTTGGCAATCGGATAAAGCTCTTGTAAACAGTTACACCACCGGGCATCCCCATTTGCGCGCGGCGTGGATGGGCGAAATAATGGAATCCGAAAGACGACGGTGAGGTGGGAGCGAACGGAACGAAGCAAAAATCGACAGCACATATCCTGGAATGAATCGAAATTTGTCTTGGAAATGAAACGGGCCTGACGATGGTTCAGCAACGATGGCGGCATGGGCCCGAGATGGCCCGGCCACAGATAAATCTGATCCAGACATGGATAAGGACAGGAAAGCGATGACTTGAATCAGAGTGGCTGTGACTCGAGTGTGGAATCTGGTGGTGCTGTTCACTGTGGGGATGATCTGAATTGCTGGAGATGAATCAGGGGAATCCAGAGCCACAGGAAGAGAGAGATGTGAAAAAAATCTGGTCGGAGAAAAATTTGTCTAGTTTGCAAGGAAGGTGTTTGATGGAATGACGAAGCTGGACTCTGTTTCCAAGTATACCCATTCGAGAGAGAGAGAGAGAGAGAGAGAGAGAGAATTAGCGAGCTTTATCTGGCGGTGAGAGCAAGTTCGAGTTTGGGAGCGCATGATGTTGTTGATTCTAATAGGAAAAGCCACTGCCAGAGGCTTGGATGCTGTGATGTTGAGAGAAAGGCTGCGGAAAAGTTGTGATGCAGAAACGCCATTACATAGTTATGCCACCACGGCGAAAGAGATGACTGTGAGAGAGGCTTTGAATACTGCATTTGACGACGAAATATCTGCAGATCCTAGAGTCTTTCTAATGGGTGAGGTGGTCGGAGAATAACGAGGTTTTTTTTTTTTTTTTTTTTTGGGCAGAAGCATGGACCTGAGAGGGTTGTTGATACTGCAATCACAGAGGCTGGTTTCGCTGGAGTTGAAGTCGGTGCTGCTTTCTAGGGTCTCGGGCCTGTTGTGGAGTTTATGAAATTCAATTTCACTATGCAGGCGATTGACTTACGTTCTAAATTCTGCTGAATGAACTTCATGTCGGCTGGCAATACATCAGTCCCTATAGTTTCAAGAGGAGCTGCAGCAGGAGTCAGTGCCCATCACTCCCAAGCCTCGTGAAGGCGTCGCCATCCCACCTGGAGGAAGCTTTGCTGGATCCGGCCTCATTAGATCACTTGTCACCCTCAGGATCTATCAAACCCGAGAATGGCTCATGGTGTGCGAAATGAGAGTTGCTCATAAATGGTGTAGCATCTCCGGTATGTCCCTCCAACAAAGTGCTTCCTCATCCTCTGGTTTTTTCAGATTGGCACTCACTAATTTATTAATGCAGTGTGTTTAGTTGCATTATTTGAATGCGTTGTTGTCAAGGAGTGAATATTTTGCGTGGTCGCAAATTTAATCAGTGTTTACTCAAAGTCTCCTTGATATTAATATTATGATGGGATCAACATAAGCACAGAAAAATGAGATAATACACGGCACACGTGCCCATCATAAGATTGTTGACGCAAGATGGGACCATTGTAATTACTCTACTTAACTCAGCTTGCAATTTTTGGTTTTAGCGCCAGAAAGTTTCATGTCTCCTTCTTTTGTTTGAAAGGGTAAGCAATCATTCACAAATTCTGGACATGCTTGTCCTGTTCCCAAGCAATAATTGCTTTTGCCATTCGATGTCTCTTTGCCCTCATAACCTCTGATGGGTGACCTGTTGTTACATGGCTTAACTGATATTCTCTAAATTGTTGTTCCATCCGGTAACGAGGGTAAGTAGTCGATGATTCGGTCTCGTCGATTTCTATTTGTTAATTACCTGCTTTGCTGTTCTAGGGGTTGAATTAATTTATTTTGGGTCTGCTTTGCTTCATGGTTATTAGTGTCAATATTATGTGTTGTTTCATTCTGTTACAATGCAGGGTATGAAATTGGTGAGCCCCGAAAGCTCACTCCTAGGCAACTTCTGCATTGATGATAGGCCATTTGCTGCATTTGTTTTTGTATACATGTATCTTATGACGGCAGATTAGCATAAAGACTCGGAAATACAAATCATGGAGATCTGAGGTAGTGTCTTCGTGGATTTTCGATACAAAATGTGGGGAAGAAAAAACACATAGTTATGTGGAGGTACCGAGTCACAGGTAGTGATAAGCACATAGTATCGAGAAGCTATTGCTGCAAAGAATGCACGCCTTCGGGTGATTATCTTTGTTCATCCATTCATGCAAACATTTACTACACGCAAATGAGTTTCTCTTTGAAATGCACATCAACCAGAAGAAAAGGACACAGACAGAGCCCCTCTTACGAGTCTATGGCTCCCAATGAACTTCATTGTTGGAATACCTAAGAGTTGCTCTTTGCTTCTCTTGAATATGTTGCTTAATGAATTCATCTAGAATACTCTGCACATTTACATGTTCGAACGACTGAGCTATGAAATTATATAAGTGAAATGAGAAATCCAAAGATAAATCGGAGAGCAAAGAGCGGGTAATGATTTGAAGTCGAATAAATCAAAGGATAAATTTATCTGTTTAAAAGTGCTTGAAGATGAAAGAAATTAATAGCTAACATCATTTTTTTAATACATGTTATTAATGAGTATTGTTCTAGGATTCTATTGGCTTCAACTATAGACACTGTATAAATGGAAAAAAAAATCTCCAACAAGTAGACATCGACTACTAAAACAGTGGCGGTATCACTGGTGCTAGCAATTATAACTAAGCTCTAGGTATACCGGTGACGAATTAAGCTCAAGATCTTATCAGACTACTCATATAAGACGCAAAATCACCATTTTGAAAAAGGATAGTTATAAATCAAATTTGCGGGCTAATTTAGGAGTAATGAGAGGTCTGGGAAGTGTAGGACCATGAAAAACCAACTCATAATGGCTCAATCTGCATATGGACTACTTGCCATTTCTATATAAATAGAAATAATAAGGCTACTCCTTCCAAGCTAGGGGACTTTCTTTATCTATATCCTATGATATCATATCATTTGGCGGCATGGCTGAGGATAATAACGTGGGTGACTAGAAATGCTTCTTTCCACAGTTGAACAATGAGCAATTTTGTAGACATTGATGTAAAAATTTCCTTAATTTACTAACCAATGAAAAGATGTAACATAGATAACTCTAACGTGGAAAGAATTTGAAAACAGAGCCCTAGCTGAAAGAGAAGACGACGACGATTGAGGAGGAAGGTTTTTACGAAACCAGCTTCCTACTTCAACTTATTCGCGCGCAACAAGACATGAAAATCGGAAGAAATTCTGGCAGAGAGGAGAATCGATGGGCGGAGGAGCCGTGAACTTACTGAGTTTGCTGGATACAAATGGCGGGCAAGGGGCGAAAGAGCGAGGACGTGAAATCGGACCTGATGTGATGTTCATCACGGTTCCACACGCTGGACGTGTGAAATTCGGATGCCAACACGGTTATGTCTAAGCAAAATGCTTAAACACGCGGAAGGCGCCGGTTGACAGGAGGTTTTAGACTTGCCTGACGCGAACTCGGGCCAAAATCAACAAACAACGGACCAGCAAAACCCGACTTCAGCATAGGCAAGACTCATCTTATGTTCAATATAAACACGAACGCCAGCAAGTTTCGGTCATCAATGAAGAATACGAACGTGCGTTTAGCTTCGACATTTCGTCGAACGTATGGGGGAGGGGGGAAAGGCTTGCTCATTCGGGACTTGAATTTGCACTCGGGTTTGCAACAATCAATCAGCCAAAACCAAAAATGGTCGAGCTGAAGTGTTTGGGAACAAACCCGGCCGGACCGAAATCGCGTGAGCCGGACCACGACCAATCTCAGTTCGGCAAGCCCAGAACGGGACAAAGAAGGCAAGGAAAAAGAGGAGTCGAGGTGCTCCCTACCCGGCTCGGCCGCGTTGGACGGCGGACAAGCTTGATAGATCGGGCTACTTCCGTGCGCCTCGCGCGTCTCCGCGCCGGGATCCTCGGGAAACCGACCCCAAATCGGACAAAAATGAAAACCGGCGAACCGGAACCCCACCGAAGCTTGGCGCGGAGAGAGGGGCGACACCCTGGAATTTCGGCCGCGACGCAGGCACGGCTGTCACCGGAGTCGTTCTCAGTTCTCTCTCCCTCGATCTCCCTCTCCCTCACGATTCTCCCCCCCTCGCGGCTCACTCTCACCGCGCTTTACCCGTCCGTCGATACCCGGGGCAGGAGGGCCTGCCGCCGGCCGGACGTCCGGCCAGCAGCTCCGGTCATGTCGCCCACCTGCTCCGCTCCTCTGCTGCGGCGTCCTCGGTTGCGGGATGGGGAGGAGGAAGAAGAGGGGAAAGGAGGCCGGGCCGGGCCGGGCCGGGGCGAGCTGGTTAGATGGGCCCTGGCCCTCGCGGAGGGGGGGAAGAGAAGAAAAGTGACTGGGGCGAAAACCCAGCCCCCGGGCCCCTTCCGTTCATTTTAATATTTTTTAGAATTCTTTTTTAAAAAATTTCTATTTATCCGAAATGAAGTAAAATAAAGGAAAATAAAAATGAAATAAAACTTAATTGATGCAAATAATATTTATACTCGTGTGTCGCGTTACTTGATGAAAATGGGTAGGGCTAAGTCGATTTCTAATTTTTTACGAGCCTCAAAATTTAGCTATCGACACCTACATGCGATGTTTATATATAAAGTGTGCAATGGTGATTAGTATCATGAATTGGAAGATTAGGAATGACTAATATAAGGTCCAACACACGACTTATGGGTTAAGACTACTATGCTAATGGCTCTTACGATAATACTTAATGCTTTAGTTGCTAAAAGTTTGATGTTGGGCTCGCGCAGTCGAAATGTATTATGGGCATGAATTTTCACTTATGATCAAATTCAAGAGTTATGCCCGTCCAATGTCGAAGCATGACTTCAACCTTTTGACCGTAGCATCAAATAAGAGCAATGTGGATTCACTAAATAATGAATGAATTCTTTAAATTTCAAACAAGATTGCAAGTCCATTTTTAATAATAAGGATCTTTAAGCGTTTTTTCTCCCTTTCGTTGGCTCAATAAAGAAGGGAAAAGGCCGCGATGCATTAAGTTCACAAAAGCTGACAATTAATGAATGAATGAGACAGCACAAAGGATTTATCGTTATGCAAGTAAAGGAGGGGCTTTAGAGTTTTATTGTCGTTGACACATGGATTTTCACTGGCAATAAATAAATAAATAACAAAAAATATAGATGAAAGAAAAGAGAGAAGAGAAAAGAAAATTATAAAAATTCTCAGCTCCTTCGTCGGTCTCCCTCTCCCTCTCCCGGTCGCTACTCTCGATTCTCTCTCTCTCCTTGATGTAATCTTTACTCCAGCGATGCTTCGCTGTAGCTGATGCTTCGCTGCAACCGCGAATGGAGCGCCCACCAGCTATTTATCTAGATTTAAAAAACGTCGATTTCACTGTGGAGGAGGGGATCGAGCAAGGAAGGCGTTCTGTCGAATGACGAAGCTGGGCTCTGTTTCGAAGAATACCCTGTTCGAGAGAGAGAGAATCAGTGAGCTTTATTTGGCGGCGAGAGCAAGTTCGAGTTCGAGAGTGCAAGGTGTCGTCGATTCTAAGACGAAAAGCCACTACCGGAGGCTCGGATGCTGTGCTGTCGAGAGGGGTTGCGGAAGAGTCGTGCTGCGGAGACACGGTTACAAATCTATGGTACTGCGGCGAAAGAGATGAGCGTGAGATAAGCTCTGAATACGGCGCTTGATTGCATTTTTGTACAATTGTGCATCATCATAATATCACCTATCAGTCGAACCTTCTCCTTCAACTTCACCTTTTGAGCCATCAACATCAATCTAACTTCTTTGCAATGAATCGGACTTTCAAGATCATAGGGTTCGAATAAATCAACAATCATCTTCCTATAAAACATTAAGTATCTCCACAGTAGGTCTTTGCTGGAAGCAAAGCAATACACAATCAGGCATCAAAAGCAAATTACTCAATCTCATAGCAGGATTTACAATATGCATATAAAACAAAGCCGATGATAACCAATGTCACTGACACCTTCAATGGTTGCCACCACAAAGAGAAGATTGATAAAATTCTTTATTCAAAGAAAAAGACGGAGAATCTATTTGTACTTAATCAATCGAAACAACATGCATAAAATAGTCAGGAAGCCAAATCTCTTCAAATTTCCCACCCAAATTAATAATGCAGTGCTCGAACATTTCGAATTTAGGGCTTTGTCAACGGAAAAAACCCCAAGTCCCAAACTTTGACAGGTCAAAGTGTCTTCCCCGCTCTACCAATCTTTCATTTGGACTTGATTGAATGCCAACATAGAATGTAAATTGGAATTTTAGACTCTAAAATTTGATTAATTTAAGAAGGGGAAGAGCTTTTTCTTTCCGCCCCCATCATCATTTTTTGTTTTTTTGGAAAATATTTTCATGGTATGTGTAAATCAATACAAAATGCACTTGTCAAACAACCAATTTACGTAAGTATTGAGCTTCCAACAACACAAACTTTAGTGTTATCATGTATGTTGTCGACACCAGAACTTTTGTCAACAATTCAAGCGTATGTGGTTGTAAAAGTACCCAAAAAAAAAAATAGCAAAAAAAAAAAAAAAAAAAAAAAAAAAGAAGGGCGAAAAAAAATAAATAAATAATGAACTAATTATATAAATCGGCTCCAGCCCATTTTATCCACCAAGTAGGCTGTTCGCTTCTTCTTTTCCCCGCCCTCTTCTGAAGACTGGAGGCGCGCGTGTAAGCCGAGGCGGAATCGCGAGATTCGGCGAGTGAAGAGCGCAGTGACTGGAACGAGCTCAGTGTGAGAGAATTTCATGAAGGTGTTCGGGAATGGCTAAGCATGACATTAGAAGGCACGAATTATCTCATCCAATCATGTGCTTCGATTAAAAGTAACCCTACTCCTATAAGGACTAAAAATGCTGCCTCAAGCCAGGCTACATGCCTAGGACATCAAGGAAGGAAAAGAAGATGGGAACCCAATGGTGGCTCGATGGCGACCAATAGACGGCAAGCAGATGGACTTTTATAGCGCTTCTTGTGGCTTAAGTGAAATCAAAACGGCCTAATTTTTTGCTAGAAAATCATCTGACAAAGAATAAAATATGTTGTATGGATCCAAATTTAGAAAAATCTAATTATGAGATTTTCACATCACAAAAAAAAAAAAAAAAATTACTATAAATTTGCCACAATAAATCTAATATGGAGTTTTTGATGGTTTTTTTAAGCAAAAGAAAAGGAAAAATTAAAAGTAAATGATGGCGAGGTATTGGATGAAGCTTCCTCTCAACAAATTCCATCATTTGGGTGAGTCTTCCTTTGGACTGGCTTTACGGACTGACGGGAAATCCGAGAGTGGAACCGAAAAATTTCATCCTTCGAATCAGGCGGATCCTATCCAGATGATGATGATCCGTCGACCTTAGCTCGGCAATCGGATAAAGCTCTTGTCAAACAACCACCCCAACATCCCCTCTTGCCGGCATAGGAGGGTGAAACGAAGGACGCGAGCGACGGCATTGGAATCCGAAGGGTGTCGATGAAGTGGGAGAGAACAGAACGAAGCAACAATCGATAGAATGTATTTGGAACAAATCAAAATTGGACTCGAAAGTTGAATCAGATACGAAATGACCCCGATGGAGGAAGACTTGGTGAAAAATGGAAGATGAACAGAGAGAAAACGATGCTTGGCCAAAGATAGAACATGCTACGTTCCTCTAAGCAGAAGGTGCTTGGTGAGACGATTCCAAAACAACAGACGGGGGAAGGAAGACGGCGCCATAAGAAATCTCCACACACAGACAGTTCCTCGTGACATTCGGGCGATGAAGATATCTGTCGATTACTTATCAAGTCGTTTCCATCTCCGATTAGACTCTAGAATTGATTTCAATATGTTCCGACTTCGTCTATTGATATGTGTTTCATTTCAATTTTCTTCTCCAATTCTCTCTCGCTGTCTTCCAAATTCCCATTGCCATCTATTACACTGTGGAGGGGGAAGCGAGTTTTTAGATTTGCAGTCGCTAATTTCTTAAATTGATTGTTGTCAAGGACTGGATGGTTTGCGTGGTCGCAAATTTCGTTGGCGTTTACTCGAAGTCTCCTTTTCAGACATAAGCGCATAAAAAATGAGATAATGCATTGACACATATGCTCAACATAATATGGTAGGCGCAAGATGGGACCATTGTTATTACGCTGATTTCATCAGCTTGTAATGTTTGGTATTAGTCTCGAAAGCTTCACGTCTCCTTCGTCTCATTTCCTGCCTTCTTTTGTTCGAAAGGGTAAGCAACCATTTGCAGATTCTGGACATGCTCGTCTTGTTTTGAAGTAGTAATTTGCTTTTGCTATTCAATGACTCTCTTTGCCCTCATAAACTTTGATTAGTGACCTATTGGTGCATAAGCTTAACCGCTGTTCTCTAAATTGTTATTCCATTTGGTAACAAGGGTAATTAGTCGATGATTCAGTCGTGTTGAATTTGATTTGTTAATTTATGTGCTCTGGTGTTCTAGGGGTTGAATGAAATTTTACTTGGGTCTGCTTTGCTTCATGGTCATTAGTATCAATATTATGTGTTGTTTTGTTCTGTTACAATGCGATGTAAAGAATTGGTGAGCTCACTCCTGGGCAACGTTGTCATTGATTATACACGTATCTTGTGACAGCAGATCAACATAAAGACTCCTTGGAAATACAAATCATGAAGATTTGAGGAAGTTTCTTTGTGGATTCTTCGACACCACATGGGGAGAAGAAAAAGCACGTAATTATGTAGAGGTATCCGAGTCGTGAGTAGTGATAAGCACAAGCTGTTGCTGCAAAGGATGCAAGCCTTTAGGTGAGCATCTTTGTCCATTCATTCATGGGGGATCTTGGTAGAGTTTGGATAAATGGCTCATCCATTTTGATGTTATTCTGCTTGTATATTGTTATTTTTTTCTATTGGAGCAGTAACTCTTATGAACATCGATGAAGAAGCGGAAATTTATGAAAATACATAACTCCCTAGAATTCTTGCCTAAATTGTTACATTACAATGAAGAAGCCCTAAATTTTTTGAAGGGAAATTTATGTTATCCGGCTTTGAAAATTACGCACAAAAATCTTCATAAATGGTGATGATGTTGCCATGGGATTTGACATCAAGGTTGTTGCAAAACTGAAGTATCAAATCGGAGCAATTGAATGAGAAATGTTTTGTAGCTCATTCCAGTGGCTTCACACACGAACCATAGTGGTTCCTGATCTTATGTCTAGGGATGGATTATTTTATTCGATTCAATGCTGAATCCGTAACTTTTGAATTATTCTGCTACCCACCAAGGAAAGTATCGTATCCATAGTGGAAATGAAATCTCATAGGAATTTCACTTTTGGCTTTTGACCAAGTTGGGTCTCATTGTCTTGATCTAGGCTTCTACTACATATATTCATCATCATTCTTGATATATAAATTCAGTATATTTAGAAATGTTAAGCGATGCAATCACTTTTGAAGCTAGATTTAGAATGAATCATGTGATGCTTTTGCCTTTCAAATTTTGGTTAAGCCATTTCTAGTTCATCTTGGCGATCATTGAGTTATCTTTCACGTTGACTGGTTTTAATATATGTCCCCAAGTGCTAAGTTCCACTACAACTGTAGAGAAAAATAATGATTAGAGAACTCCTCTTAAACAAGCTTCTACACATTTCTCTCTCGTCCCTATGCCCCATTCTCTGTGGAAGTAAGTAATCTGATGCTTAATGTGTGATTAGTTTCATATGTTAGTTAGTTAATGGAGCATCTGTTGTTTTAGTGGATTTGATTGAACATCTCTGGTTGTGGTTTTTCAAGTGCAAGATGGTAATAGATCGTCCAAGTGCTTTAGTAATATATATCCTTCAAATTTGGTATGTGTCTTTTCTGGTTCAAGTGGAATAGTATGGCAGTTTCACTATTCTTGGATTGGTTTCTCCTTAACGGTGTCCACAGTTGTGGCGTTTGGTGGGAATGTAGTCAACATTTTCATGATTGCCATGCTAGGCATTACAAATAGGAACAAACCGAGAACTTGGAGGGTATGTTTTGGTTCCTACATGAATCACTTCAACCAAGAGGTTGTATCATATAATGTTGTTTACTAATCTATTGATGTGCATTTGACTGCTGATGTAGTCAGATCGGAATCATGACAAACAGGGAGGTTCACCGGTCCACCAAATGTCTTGAGTGTATGCATTGGGCATATAGCTCATGTGCATGCATGGGTTCTTTACCCTCCTAACTTGGCATTGTGGAAGTTATTAATGTGTTTTGACCAGTTTGATAGGAACTAAATCACGGAGGCGAGGTATGTTCTGCTCAGCTAAGCTAATCATTCAGCTTTGCTGTCCATCCAAAGCATGTTCATAAAAGCAGTTTTCTACGTGCTTCCAATCCTTGGAGCAAAGTCTCTCATTTGTAGCCATGGCTTTCAAACCAAACGCTACATTTTATAGAGGCTTGGTTGCATATCATTCATGGCTTTTCAAATGTTCTAGGTTTGCAATCTGAATGAGCTTCTTAGCCATGTTGGTTTTACCTCATTGAATATTTTGCAGCATTTCCTAGATATCTTCTATAGTTCTCTTCCTTCTACTTTGCAGGCACTCACGATGCTAGCCTTGAAGTGCCCCTATGGTGCCTTCTTTAATAAGGATGTCTCTTTTATATGCGGTTTTTGATTTGCTTCATTCCAAAGTACTTGAGTGTACTAACATTGTAAATATGATGCAAATTAGATAGAATATCATCATCAAGAGTCCCCAAGGGCCATGGTTTTCCTCGTGCTCACAAGTCTATTCTTGCTAAATTTCAAATACTCTTGATTGAGAAACTGATGTGAATAGGAAGAAACTCAAGCAAAGAATGGGGTGGGAGTGCAGAGGTGGAAGGATACTTCTAGTGGGAACTAATTGAAATAAGTAAGCGTGCATCACTTTTGTTTATGCAAAGAAAAAAGCACCAATACTAGCAGCCACCTACACATGCAAGAACCAGAGAAAGAGATAATGAAGTCCTAGCATATTTAGTGCATGTTGCGACAAAATTAACATTTACTAAATTGATAGGCATGAATAATAGATAACCACCATGAGGACCAAATTTTGGAATACCGAACAGAACATCTAGAGAACGGTGGAATCACATGGGAAGAACCAAAGATGAAAAACCAAATCAAAGCACCTAATTTGATACAATGCAAGAAGTACTGCGGCACTAAAAATTTAAGAACTCCCGTTCAGCAAGTCCAAAAATATTGGAGCATGCGATGCTGCAGCTGTATCAACACGGTAGAAGACGGCATTTCGATCCAGCCGAATAGAAGAGAAAATAAAAAGAGTCCCCGACTCTTTTCCCTCGGCCCGGTCCCTTTTCCCTTTCCCCTTTCCTTCCTCCTTCCTCCTTCCTCTTTCCTCCTTCTCTGCACCTCACGCGCGAGGACGACCTACCAGAGCAGAGCAGGGTAGGCCGGCGATGGAGGGGATGGCAGAGCAGGACTTCAATGCGGCCAAACTGAGGAGCAGAGCACGGCCAAACCTGCTGCAGAAGGGACGGCGACTTGACGCCGGTTTGGCCAAGAGGGAGGCCTGTTCGGCATGCCCAGAACCGGCAGCCGGACCACCTCCGTCGACCGGGCTCCCCGCCTATAAATAGCCGGGCAGTTAGCTCGGTTCAAGGGGGGTGGAGAGAGGGGAAAAGGAAATCCTGAGCGAAAGGTTTGGATAGGGACAGAGAGTCCCAAGAAAGGGAGAGAGAGAGAGAGAGAGAGAGAGTGGGAGTTCGGGCAAGGAAAGGGAGTTGGAGGGAAAGACCGCCGGCCACCGCACCCGACGTGCAGCCAAAGACCCATCGCCGTGCCCCCTTTCCGCGCCAAAGTTCCGGTGAGCCTCGGCCCTGTTTTTGCCCTGTTTTGGGGCATGCCGGGCTGGAGCTCGCGGCCGTCCAGTCGATGCGAATTCCGGCCCCCATCCGCCCTGCGTACGGTTGCTATGGATATCCTGGTTCATTCGTCGAGAGTACCGACTCGGGTATGAGTCTCGTCTGGGCCGGGAGCCCCCGGTTCGTTATCGCGCGCCGCCTGTTCGATGAAACACCTCAACAAGATCTAGTTTTCGTGTCTTCGTCCTTGGCCGAAACCGAGACGACCGTGCGTGTCCCGTTCTACTGTGACGTTCCCTGATGTTTGGCGACCCCGGACATCGCCCGTTTGGCTGTCCGCCAC
Organism: Eucalyptus grandis; assembly: GCF_016545825.1. Lineage (NCBI taxonomy): Eukaryota > Viridiplantae > Streptophyta > Magnoliopsida > Myrtales > Myrtaceae > Eucalyptus > Eucalyptus grandis. The sequence continues at coordinate 14,501,990 of NC_052618.1, read as the reverse complement.
GTTTCCACCGTCGCCGTCGTTCGTTTGGTGGTTTAGCCGAGGGGGGTGTGACCAAGCCAAGACGAGTGGCGTCCCTCGTCGCGGCCATACTCGTCGGCGCGAGGAGAAGGGACGCGAGGGGGAACCGGGCCGGCTGTGCTTGGAGCCGGGTCGGGTGTGAGGGCTGGGTCTTTAGGGTTTGGTATTTGGGCTGGGCTGATTTAGGCATATTGGGCTTATTTCGCTTTATTGGGTCAGGCTTAGTTCATTTAGTTCTTAAAGGGCGTGACCCCTTTTTTTTTCTCTTTAAGCCGGACTGGGCCCGCGAACCAGGCCTGGTCCGGCTGAGGGCGCTACGACCCGGTCAATGGACCTGGGCCGGATCCGGATATCCAACCGTACCCACTTTTAAATATAATATAATATTATTATTTTAATATAATTTTAAAAAAGACTAATAAAGAAAAATCAGAAAAATCCCAAAAAAAGTTTCATTTTTCCTAAAAAAAAAAGGAAAAAACTAAAAAATATTTTTTTGAGTAGTTTTCTTAGAAAAAATACATGAAAAATCCTTCAAAAAAAAAAAATCAAAAATTTCAAATAAGATTAGGTATTGAAATGACATTAATTGATTAACTAGTGAAATCAAGTCATCGATCTAGAATAAGTACTTTTCTCAATATTTTACTTGGATTTCTAATTGGATTTATAATTGACACAATCACAAACCTATTAGTGGTGATTTCTAAATTAAAATGACTTGCAATTTAAAAGCTCAGACCTTGAGAGAGCCCATGAGAGAGTCCAGACTAAGCTTAAACTTGGTAAACCATTAAAACCTTTGCGCCTAGGAGGGTTCAAAGAGGTCGTGACAGGTACGAGTGAAAAATATGGGATTGCACACAAGTTAAAATAACAGACTTTTCAACCCCAGTTAAAAGATAGAGTTCTTCCAAGTAATTTTTTGAAACAGCCAAAAAAAAAAAAAAAACCATTTTATGTTGTCATTTTTTCTATTTTCTCCTGTACCAAGAGCATCCCAAATAATAGGAGAAATTACAGCTTGCACTGAGGTTGTTTGGCTTGCCTAGATTACACACGACGAACTCATGCAGAACACTTGCACATGATCAACTCTTGATTTCATAGAAAAAGAATCTAATCTCTTCCTTTTGCCTGTCGCAGAAACTACGATAATTAAAGACGGATGCATGAGTAGTTCATTTCTCTGACAAACAAATTCAAAAATGACAATTACCTATGATTCCGAAGCAGAAGCAGACTACGCGGTCCTATATCAAATGATTTCAGATATTTATCCCCAAAAGTTTTCAGCTCAACCTTCAAAGACCGAACCAAAATGGCCTCAAAAGATCGCATAACGGCCATTCAGCAGGTCTTCATTCGACGAAGATAGGGATAAGGTGGTGATCGCGGCTACGAGTGGCCGCTCGGTTGAAGGGGAAAAGGACAGGGATTGATGAGAATTTTGTAAAAGTTTGATCAGGTGAGGCTACGCATTCAAATTTGTTAAAGAGAACAACAGATGAGAACATCGTAGAAGACGGCGGACTTATATCCTTGCGATGTATATCCAAAAGAACACAAATGTTACTTTTATTTACTTAAAGAATTATATAAGACTTACTAAGATTGACTTTCAAAATATAAGACCTATAAGATAAATCAACTGTGATGACTTAATTACATAGCGCATTTTTTCAATCCGATTATTGAATTTTGCTTTCAATTGTCGAATGAACTTCAGAATTTGTAACTGACCGAAACCCAATCAAATCATGGCCACTTCATGGATGTATCTAGTAATTTTCCTTAGTGGGAGCAAACTTCAGTAAATAATGATTATTTCAGTTAATAAACCAATGCTCTTGAGCGTAAAAATATGTGATAAAATTACCATTGTGTCAATTTGGTTCGTTTATGGCAACTAGATTTTTCATGATTCTAAAATCGCTTATTGAGCATCATTAATTTGCGAGGGCAAATTGAAATGAAAATATTCATTATAGACTCAATCATATAGGTTTTTAGAAAATTCAATAAACAGGGAACCCTCTTCTGAAGGAGACAAAGGTTTTTGACCTTACTTGTGGCAAACGAATTGCTAGCCTCTCTTTTACTTATTATTTTTTTTTTTTTTGGCTTTTCTTAATTGAGACTCACATGGTGTGTCGTGTCGTCATTATAGCCTCTCCAATCGAATATGTAAGACTACCACGTCAATATTGCATAGAAAAATTGTTAGAAAAGTTTTCATAATGCATTGATTGCAAAAGGGAAAATAAAATAACGTTGGTGCATCCAGCGATTGAAATCAAAGTTTAGTAACTTGATTGTACATAATGACTACATATGAAATTTACCTGACTTACAGAAAAATTTCATTTGCACACCAATTTGGTAGACCGATTATTTATACCTAGTACTTTTGTACCATCAACCACGTTGACCATCGGGTACTATGCAACTCTAAGATATTCCCACATGTTGGAGGAGATATTATTACATTCTAGATGGAGTCCATATAGGATGCGAAGCTAGCTTAGCATGGAAAATATTGAGACAACCTACTAAAGTTATTTGAGTAAATGCAAAAACTTATGTTACAAGGTTTCCTCAAGTCAAGATTTTTGTCTCTTGGAGTCCTTGAGTAAAAATAAAATAATAAACAAATAATATTGTTCAATAGAATCAAAACAAAAATTAAATTTTTAAGAAAACGTCATCATATGTGAGATTGGCTAAGAAATCCACGAAGCTCAAAGCCTACGGAATGTACATTGCCGGATGTGCTTCCAAGCGATAAATCAAAGAAACACAGAGACATGAAATCTATATTCTCATGACTCCTTCACAGAATTAGGTACAAGAAATATTTATTTTCAGAACGATGAGGTGCTTCCTGTGAACAAAAGCATAGAAGGGCCACACGAGCAGTGAGCACTCACGTCATATGTCAACAGACATATAATATAATTCGTAGGATTAGTTGGGGCAGATAGTCCATATATCCCCCATTATAAAAGTCAAAAGAGTGATGGAAGTACTCAAAGGTATAAAGCAAGTTCATCTGAGACATTGTCTAAATTAGGATTCAAGCAATCGATTGTGGATTGATTCCTGTTGACCTTAAGGGAGGAATTTCATTGATCGCGATATTAATTTATGTCGATGACACCTCAATAATCGGGAATGACATCAGGTTAAATTTTCCAATCAGAGAAAATTCAAATAGAAATCTCAAATTGAAAGGCCTAGGAAAAATTGAATGTTTCTATGGAATTGAAGTTGTGAGAAATAAAATAAATCCTTTCACAAATGACATCAAACACTATTCATTCAAGCGAGAGTAGACCACGGATAGCTAACGCATGTGATTTGATAAAGTGGATTTCAAGCCATGAATTCAAGATATGAGCAACACAAAAGTGCCTTCCCAACAGTAACCAGGGACAGGAACAACCAACATAATTGACACTAATCAACATGAGCAACGAAAACAATAAGAGATGAATGATTTGAGATCGAGTCGGATTTGAGAAGGATACTCAACAAACAAAGCCTCAACGTGTAATAGTAGCATGAAAATGGCTAATTGTGACGTTGGAAGGCACAACAATGCAATTATCTCATCCAATCATGTGCATCGATAGAAGTAATACTACTCCTATGAGGACTAGGAATACTACCTCAAACCTGGCTCCACACCAAGGACATATGGGGGGGGTAGGGCAGCAGGAGCATGGTGGTGGCTCAATGACAGCTGTAGACGACAAGCAGATGGACTGTATTTCTGATTAAAAATCTACCTAGATAGTTGATCGAAAAGACAAAGAATGTTGATATGGCGCCCCACGTGACTTAAGTGAAATAAAAATGATATAATTTGGGCCGAAAAATCATCTGAAGGAATTTTGACGAAGGATAAATGTGTAGCATAGAAACAAATTTGGGGTTCTTAATATCACAAGAAAAATTTATGTCATAGTGGATATAACTTTGAGATTCTGACATCACAAAGAAAAAAAATTCACTACAGATGTGTCACATTCATAAGCCAGATACCCAGCAGTGTAAGGGCAATTCATAGAGTGATGATGCATTCAATAGTTGGATCATTGGCCTAAACAAAAGAGCAAACTTCGTAAAATGAAATGCAGGCACCTACACAACCCTTTAATGAGCAAGGATATCTATATCACAAACTCAATCTACAAAATTGCAAAAATTGCCAGAAAGAAAAAATCTGCAAAACAATTAACTATCAGCTCATTAGAAATTACTAGATTAAGGAAAAGGGTCACTCTCTCCATTGACCATTTTTCCTCAAAGTCGTGTTTGAAAAATTGCGCAATTTCCATGTTCACGGAGCTGCAAATACTATAGCAAAGTTGTCCTCTTCATCATCCTACATAAATTTGCAGCACGTCTTCATAAATGATATTGAAAAGAGTGTTTGGAATAGTAGAGCAAGATGAAGACTTAGAGCATTGAATTCTCAAGGAAATGCAACAAATAAAATAAGATCAAAAATCTTCACAAAGAATGTATTTAGCATTTGAGAAGTCTAGCAGATAATAGTGGAGCTAGTTAGTCGAAGGATCAAATACAATTTAAGTGAATTCTAAACCTTCACTCCAAAATCGTAGGAAAAATTGTGAAACTAATGGTAGTTCATTAAATTATTGAGGCAATAAAACTCGTAGAGTAGGGTATTATAACATTGATATACAGCAAAAATGCTACATATACCTTGGTAATACCATCAACCTTCTCCAATTGCTTCACAAGACCAGCCTGGTGGCAAATCTGAGCAACTATTTCGTTATGAGGAAGACCAATAGCGGAGAAAAGTGGGATCTCCTGTCCACGAGCTATGGAATTACATCAATGGTGGATATTCTTGTTTGTATATCATTTCTTCCAGGTAGGTTCTTTCACTAGGATTTATAGAACTTCCTAAGAAAGAGAAAGTTTATCCATTCTATAAGACACCACAAGAAAGTTCTTGGGATAGCCACAGGTGCCATGGAATATAAATGGCTTTATGGCCAATCAAAATTAATGTCACAATGACACAACTCACCAGAAATATCTAGATAAGCCTCTGGCAGAATTGGAGGGCCATTATCAATGGGCTTCCCAAAACCATTAAATATGTGCACCAAGCATATCCAAGGATGCAGGTGTTTTCAGAACTTGCATCAAAAGAAAAATGTGATAACTCCACAATAAATTTCTAAAGGTTCTTTTATTTATCCAAGATTAAAGAGAGTAAATGTTGACACAGCTGAAAAGTTTTGTGAAAGCAGAAAAAGAATGCACTTTTGAGATCCTTTATGAGGCCAAGGCCATGACATATCCCAAATTATTTCTCATGCTACAAGTGAACATGTGGGAGTATTTAGTTCCCAAACACAGAAAAAAGAAATCTAACTATTTATTTCTATAGGATGATGAAACATTGTTTTATTAGGAAAACAAAAACAATCAACATGCATAATTACCTCACCAGTGAATGGCACAATGATGTATTTGTTGTCAAACCCAGAAGTCCCTTCAAAAACCTAGCGACAAGAGAGTGAAACATGAATGACCAGAAAGATTTACATATTGGAAGTCTAAGATGAACAGCCACAGATCACACAAGCATGAGTAGAATACTCATATCTAAATTTTATTGATAGAGAAACTAGTGAATAACAGATTCTACATAAGTTTGAGAACAATTAGAGACATAGAGGAAAGATTATTAGCCTTTTTCAGAGCCAAAATAACCCACACTGTGATTGGACTTCCATCACTCGAGAGTGGAGAGGATCTATAATTGCCTACGCAGAATGCTAATTAGACTCTTGACAATGTTCTCCTCAAGAAACTCAGATCACAATTTTTTGAATTATTATCCCATATGATGTTCTCACATTTCATCACATGTTGTGCTTTTTCTAATGCTTGCAATGAACGAGAGAGAATTCACTAGGTCATTAGCTGAAAAGTATTGCACGCAAAAGTGACCCAAGTAATACAGTCTAACCAACAAAAAAGCAGCATCAAGAGAGCTAAAGGAAAAAAGAAGAGGCTGGCAACTTAGACTGAACCTGCACAGCAACTCTCTCTATCAACTTCAAGGACTTGCCCACGTCTAGCCGTTCCATCTTCCAAGCGGATATTTACTATCTCTTGATACTTTGGTCCCTGATATACAATAAAATTAATCCAACATGTCCATATAGGAGTTCACTCAACCTCGTAAAATTATAACCAGTGAAATTTACCTGGACTTTGTTGAGTATAACCAACGGCCTAGCAATGCCAGAGACAGTCCTATACTCTGCAAGTAGCGAAGCAATTGTCTGAACAACCGATAACAAGACCCAGCGACTAAGGCGTGCTAAAAATTTGACTTGGACAAGAGCTAAATAATTCCTCACCTCTCAACCAATATATATGAAATGATAGAGATTTTGTGGATCTAAGTAATAAGTGTATTAACCGTTGTCATAATAGGGGCAGCATAAACTTTTCAGAAACGAGAAAGCTACATGGAAACCCTCGAAGACAACATTATCCCATGATTAAAGTTATGATTCCACGCACTGTGAAATTTAGATGGCGAAAGACATGATAAGCCACAAACAAGGAGACGAAGCTACTCCCCACAATACAGACAAAGCTTAATTACGAGATTCAAGCATCTCGGTAGATTTCTATTGTCCGTAGCTCAGAAAAAAAATTCAGAAAGCGGAGAGGGCCGAAAGCTTACCCATGCTGATCTCCGGAGTCCCCTCTTCCATGTCATAACTCATCAGTGCCGCTCCCATCTCCAAGTCCAAAGCTACTTGGAAATCTATACAGAGAAAAAGTGTTAACCGAAGAACCGATCAGGAATGGCTAGCGAGTCACCCTCGCATCACAAACGAATCCAGAAGCGACTATAGGATGCCAAAAAACAGGAAAACCGAACCACTTTTCGACCGAGCTTAACTCTGTACAACTCTCTTTTGCTGCGGCCATTTCTCACGACGTTTTCACTTCGATCTTCGCTCGTTTCCAAGTGGCCTTGGACTCACGATTGAAAACAAGGGAAAGAAAAATCTGACATGAACTCCATTGATGAGCAAAACGACAAGAGCATTAAACATCACTCGAGGCCACTAGATTCAAACCTCTGTCAAAACACGTAAGAATCCACAAAACGAAAACGCGATTCAAACCGGAAGAAGGAGAAAAAAAGAAGAAAAGAGAAGATCACCGAATTTTCTAAAGACGGCGAGGGACGGAATCAATCACGAGGCGAGTGCAGTTCGGTTTCAAGGCAGCAGTAGACAGCGAGGTTAATGGTGGAGCGACTCGGAACTCTCTGAGCGGGGAAGTGCGTCGAGATGGAGGGAGAGATCCGATAAAGTTACGTGAAGCGAAGAGGCGCGGCAATGGCGTCGTTTGGAGTATTTGATGCTTTTTCCAAGGAAAAGAAAGAGAAAATGATGGCGGAGTTATGGGATGAATCTTCGTCTCAAGAAATTCCATCTTTTGTGCAAGTCTTCCTTTTGACGGGCTTCGCGGACCGGCGGGAGGGCCGAGAATGAAGCCAAAGAATCTCATCCTTGAAATCGGCGGATCCTACACACCAGCTTGGCATCCCCTTTGTGCGTGGCGTAGACGGGCGAAACGAAGGACATGAACGACGGCGTTTGGAATCCGAAAGGCAGCGATGAAGTGGGGGAGAACAGAACGAAGCAAGAATCGACGAAACGTATCCTGGAATGAATCGAAATTGGACTCGGAAGTTCGATCGGATAGGAAACGACCCCGATGGAGGAAGACTCGGTGAAAAATGAAGATGGACATAGAGAAAACGATGCATGGCGAAGAACTTGACCCACGGAGTTTCCTAGTCGTTGAATGTGCTGCGTTCCTCTGAGCAGAAGGCGTTCGGTGAATTGCGCAAAAGAGAAACAGAGAGTGTGACGATTCCGTAACAAAAAGCGGAGGAAAGAAGATCGCACCATAAGAAATATTTGCGGACAGCCGGATCCTCGCTGACATTCGGACAATGATGATATCTATCAAATCAATAATAGTACTTGCCACCAGGTTGTTGCATCTCCCATTCGACCCCAAAATTAATTTCGATAATAGCTGTTTCGTTTTGCTTTTCTCCAATTCTCTCACCATCTTCCGAACTCCCATTGCCATCAATTGCACTGTGGAGGAGGGATCGAGTCTGCAAGGAAGGTGTTCGATGGGATTACGAATTGTTAGAGGAATTAAACAGATATTAAAAGAACAGTTGAACACAGAAGTCGGTGATAGTAGAAAAGCCAAACCTAATGAAGTGACTGAGGCAGAGGAGGCTGGAACAGAGGAAGCTGGAGCAGAGGAAGATCGTGAGCTGGCGATCCAGTTGAATTGATGAGCTGGCGATCCATGACATCAAAGCCTGAAACACAGAAGTTGATCAAGCAAATTAAAGGAGCTGCACAGCCAGAAGAAATGCACGTGTGTTTCTATATTGGTTATTCGTTGTAACAATTCTGTAACAGAAAAGTTGAACTAGTGTTGAGTATAAAAGGATAAGAAAATGAGAGAAGAGTGTGCGAAGTTTACCTTCTTCTTCAATCTCTGTTTTTCCTTGATTCATCTTGAGCTTTCTCTCCTACTTACGTATTCCGAGAATGGTAAAGTCCGTAAATAATGAACTCAAAGTTCTGAAGAAGAAATACATCCGAGCTGAGGTATTTTTCATTGATTGTTCAAGATCTAAACCTCTTTCATATATAGATCTTGTTCTATCTTCGATTTCTTCTCATGGTATCAGAGCACATAGCCTGGGAATAATAGATCTGATATGTTCTTATTGCAAGATAGTATAAAGATCCTGGTGTTTCTTAGGTAGCATACCTTGAAAGTTTACTGGATTGTTTCTTCGAATCTTCAAAGTCTTTGGACATATAAGAATGGCAACTAGAGTGCAGAAGTATCCTTTCCCTATCCATGTGAATATAGCTAACTTCGTTACCATCAAGTTGAATGAAGAAAATTTTCTGTTATGGCAAGCTCAATTCAACAGATTTCTGAAAAGTCAAGATTTGATTGGTTTTATTAATGGTGAAACACTACCTCCAAATCAAATGAGACAGACTGTGACAGGAGAAATGATGAATCCTGATCACCTGGATTGGATAAAAACCGATCAGCTTATATCATCTTGGATAAGTGGTGCAGTATCAGAGAATATTCTAAGTCTGATAATTGGTTTAGAAACCTCACTCGAAGTATGGCAGGCCCTCATAAATAGGTTTACACAGAAATCTGTTGCAAAGGAGTTTGAGTTAAGAGGAAAACTTCAAGCTTGCAAGAAAAGAAACAGATCACTAAGCGAATACCTTCGAGAGTTCAAAACCATCTGTGATCGTTAAATGCAATTGGTAAGCACATTGATGATATAACAAGAATGTTTGGCATACTTGAAGGGCTAGGTTCGAATATGAAACTTTCGGGACAACCATGTATTGTCTTAAGCCCCGACGAATATGATGAGGTTATCTCACAACTTGAAAGGTTTGAAACCCGATTACAAACATATTACGTGAATGAGTATAATACTAACCTGGCCTATTATGGGCAAAGAAGAACTGGAACAAGTCAGCAGAGAGTCAATCCCATAAATCAAAGAGAAAACTTTCGAGGAGAAGTTAGCTATGGCAGAGGTCAGTCTTTCATTAGAAGGGAATATGGAAATAATTTTACAAAAGCAGGAATGAATCAACAAACTAAAATGAATAACCTGAATTCAACTCAGCAAGGTCAGGTTAACAAGGATAACTAGTCTAACTATGGACAAGGTTTTAGACCATATTCCAATCCTGCACAGAGGTATCAAAGTGTTAGGTCTTATCCACCACAAAGTTCAAATGGTGATAGACAAACACATATCACAAAGCCTATAAGTAATGGACCTCTGCAATGTCAGATCTGTAAGAAATCAGGTCATACAGCACTCAGATGTTGGTATAGGTTTGATAACTCGTACCAGGCAGATGAAATACCAACTGCATTGGCAGCAGTTCACATTGAAGAACCCTATGGTTCAGAATGGTATCCAGATACAGGGGCTACATCACACATTACCTCAGAACCTAGTATGATTCGAAACTACAGTACATATAATGGTAATGACACTGTCATGATAGGAGATGGATCTCATTTGTCAATCTCATGCATTGGTAATGGAATATTGAATATAGAAAATAGCAAATTACCTCTGAATGATGTATTAATAGTCCCTAAAATCAAAAAGAACCTTCTATCTATATCAAAACTAACAGATGATTATCCCTGCTCTTTTAGTTTTGATAAACATGGGGTATATATGAAGGACAATCACAATCATACAACAGTGAAGCTAGGAAGGAAAGTCAAGGGGCTATACCAGGTGGAACCTAAAGTTGCAGAAGTCTTCTTCACACAGACTCAATAGGAAGTAGGAGAAGATATCTGGCATCAAAGACTTGCTCACACCAATCTTAAAACAGTGAAGATCCTACGAAACAACATCTCATTCGGTTTAGTTCTAAGGCTCGGAATATATGTAGCAGCTGTCAAGTTGCTAAAAGCTCAGCCTTATCTTTTCATTTCTCAGACCATATCTCTAATGTTCCATTAGAAGGAATACATTGTGATGTATGGGGACCTTCACCAATTCAATCTGTTCAGAAATTCTCCTACTATGTCATTTTTGTGGATGATTTTTCTCGGTATAGCTGGATATATCCAATGAGACAAAAGTCAAAAGTCTATGAGATATTCATTATGTTTCAAAGATTTATAGAAAATCAGCTTAACCACAAGATCAAAATCTTCCAGAGTGATGAAGGAGGTGAATTCACTAGTAATAAATTCCAAATTCATCTACAAAAGTGTGGAATTAAGCATAATATTTCTTGTCCTCACACACCAGAGCAAAATGGTGTCTCGGAGAGAAAACATCGACATGTGATTGAATTGGGTCTAGCAATGATGTATCATGCTAAAGTACCAATGAAATACTGGGTAGATGCATTCAAAACAGCAGTTTATGTTATCAATCTTCTTCCCACAACAAAACTACATATGCATTCACCCCATTATAAGCTCTATAATAAGACACGAGACTATTCTTATCTTCGAGTTTTGGATCTTTGTTATCCATGTCTCAGGCACTACACAAAGCATAAATTTGATCCAAGATCTCTTACATGTATCTTTCTTGGATATAGTGAGAAGCATAAAGGGAACAAATGTCTCTTGCCTACAAATGGAAGAGTCTACATCAACAGACATGTCATATTTGATGAGAAAGTCTTTCCCTTTACTCATACACTAAATGCGAATATCGCGAGGATCGACTTATACAAACAGTGGATAAAAGGAGTACTATCTTCTATTTCCAGCTCTACTAAGTAGGCTCAATCACAAGACAATATATCGAGGGGATATTTGCAACATACCAGATTCACTCAAACAACTCCAGAAATGCAGGACAATGAGCTCAGTACAGATAATCCTGCAGGTCAATCACAAATACAGATGGTACCTGATACTAAGATGCAGAGTGATGTCAATAATGTCTCTGGTGGTATTGAATCGCATCAGTCATCTCCAAGCATAGAGGAACTAATACCTACAAATCAAGAGCCTGTCTCAACATCAAATGCTAATACATGACAAATACAAATCAGTTCTGAAACTGCAAATATACAAGGTACTTCTTCAACTCATCCTATGCAAACCAGACTTCGATCTGGAATTGTTAAAGCAAATCCTAAATATGCATGTCTAGTTGAATATCGATTCTGTTGAACCAAAATCGGTAAAGTCCGCCTTTAGCGGACCGAGGATGGTATCAAGCAATGAAAGAAGAAATGGATGCCTTATATCAGAATCAAACTTGGGAATTAGTTCCTAGAGATGATCACATGAATGTAATCGGGTGCAAATGGGTGTTCAAGGCAAAACTCACACCTGATGGGAGCTTGGATAGACTCAAAGCTAGGTTTGTAGCTAAAGGCTTCCATCAAGAAGAAGGTCTTGATTTCACAGAAACCTTCAGCCCTGTAGTGAAGCATGCAACAATTTGAATAATCCTATCAGTAGCTATGATGAAACAATGGAAAATTCATCAATTAGATGTCAAAAATGCCTTCTTACATGGAACCTTAAGTGAAACAGTGTATATGGAGCAGCCTCCAGGATTTAAAGAATCACAAAAGCCTCACCATGTTTGTCTCCTTCGAAGATCACTTTATGGACTTCGACAAGCTCCTCGAGCCTGGTTTGATAGGTTTAGCAACTTCCTGCTCGAATATGGATTTTTCTGCAGCTCTCCTGATCCTTCCCTATTCATCCTGCATACTGAAACAACAACTATTCTCTTATTATTGTATGTAGATGATATCATTCTCACTGGAAGCTCTCCTCAAATAATTTCTAGTCTTATTACTTCTCTGAGTATTCATTTTCATATGAAGGATCTAGGTTCCTTGCACTATTTCCTTGGCACTAAAGCTACACGAACCTCGGATTACCTATTCCTGTGTCAAACCAAATATGCTCTAGACCTCCTCACCCGAGCTCATATGCTAGACTCCAAACCAATTTAAACTCCTCTTTCATTAAAACCACCTGTTTTAATCAATGATTCTATACCTTTGAACAATCCTACTGAGTACAGAAGCCTAGTTGGAGGTCTGCAATACCTCACATTAACCAGACCAGACATTGCTTATGCCACAAATATACTTTGCCAAAGAATGCAGCAACCCACAATTGCAGACTTCAACAGATTAAAAAGGGTCTTGCGATATATAAAGGGTACTATAAAGCTTGGCTTATTTCTTCACTCTCACAGTACCATGCATCTCTATGGTTACTCAGATGTAGATTGGGCAGGGTGTGCAGAAACCAGAAGATCAACAACTGGTTTTTGTATATATCTTGGATCCAATCTTATATCCTGGGCAGCAAAGAAACAGCCCACAGTGAGCAGATCCTCCACTGAAGCTGAATACCGTGCTCTTGCATCAACCATTGCCGATCTTACTTGGGTCAGTTTTGTATTACGTGATATAAGTTGTTCTCTTACTCCTCCTATTCAGTTGTACTGTGATAATAAGTCAGCAATCTCTCTCACTCTGAATCCTGTCTTACACACTCGAACCAAACATATTGAAGTAGATTTTCACTTCGTTCAGGAAAAAGTATCCTCAGGATCATTGCATGTCAGATACATTCTAAGTTCTTACCAATTAGCTGATGTTTTCACAAAACCACTGACAAGAAGAGCACATTCTTATATACGAACCAAATTGGGAATCTGTACTCTATCCATTCCCAATTTGAGGGGGGATGTTAGAGGAATTAAACAGATATTAAAAGAATAGTTGAACACAGAAGTCGGTGATAGTAAAAAAGCCAAACTTAATGAAGTGACTGAGGCAGAGGAGGCTGGAATAGAGGAAAGCTGGAGCGAGAGAGGAAGATCGTGAGCTGGCGATCGGTTGAATTGATGAGCTGGCGATCCATGACATCAAAGCCTGAAACACGAAGTTGATCAAGCAAATTAAAGGAGCTGCACAGCCAGAAGAAAATGCGTGTGTTTCTATATTGGTTAGTCTGTTGTAACAATTCTGTAACAGAAAAAGTTGAACTAGTGTTGAGTATAAAAGGATAAGAAAATGAGAGAAGAGTGTGCGAAGTTTACCTTCTTCTTCAATCTCTGTTTTTCCTTGATTCATCTTGAGCTTTCTCTCCTACTTTTGTATTCCGAGAATGGTGAAGTCCTGTAAAGAATGAACTCAAAGTTCTGAAGAAGAAATACATCTGAGCTGAGGTATTTTTCATTGATTGTTCAAGATCTAAACCTCTTTCATATATAGATCTTGTTCTATCTTCGATTTCTTCTCACGAATTACATCTTTTGTGCAAGTCATCCTTTTGACCGATTTCTCGTGGGTTCTTTATATTTTCCTTTCGTCTATTTTTTTCTTCTTTTTTCCTTTTTTACTCTTTATTTATTATTATTTTTTTCTACACTTTACTTCCTTCTCGTCCAAAGAACCACCATCGGCTTCACCTCGTTTGTCCCGTTTTCCCCACAATCCCCACGCAAAATCCGAATCATCTCCATCCGCTGCTTCGCTTCACTTCGCGCCTTTTTATTCTTCGTTGTTTTCGTTTCGTGCTCACCGCTGCCAATCTTCACGCTCGGAGTATCGTCTCGGAGGATGATGAAGACTCAGATTGGCCTTGGCCGCTGCGGTTGATGAAGCGACGCTGGACCGGTGAGAGTGCTGAGAGCGAATCCCGAAGAATCTCATCCTTCATATCCATGGATCGTATCCAGACAATGATGATCCATCCAACCTCAGCCTTGGCAATCGGATAAAGCTCCACCCTGCATCCACTTTGTGCGCGGGGTAGACGGGAGAAACGATGGAATTTGAAAGATGGCGAGGAAGTGGGAGCGGAACAGAACGTATTATGGAGTGAATCGGAATTTGACTTGGAAGTTGAATCGGACATGAAACGGCCCTGATGATGGTTCGGCGGTGATGGCCGCGTGAGCCTGAGATGGCCGGCGATAGACATGGGTAAAGACAGGAAAAGCGACGACTTGAATCAGAGTGGCCACGACTCGAATATGGAATCTTATGGTGTGCTTCACCGTGGGCATGATCTGAATTGGTGGAGATGGATCAGGGGAATCCAGAGAGAGAGAAGATGCAAAAGAATATCTAGTCGGAGAAAATCTGGGGAAAGAGAGTCCAACCGTGAACGGAGCACCCACCAGCAATTCATCGAGATTGAGTTCTCTGACGATTGTTGCTTCCAGCACCGACCGAAGCACAAACAGCGTCGCTAGCGGTTCGAAGATGCCAGTCGCCTTGCATGCAAGACGGCGAAACTTGACCACGGAGTTTCCTTGATCAACAATCACAAATGCCGAGACGTTCCATCTCCACGATGTTTTGCTTTTTTTTTTCTCCCATCCTCTTGCTGTCTCCCGAATTTCCATTGCCGTCAGTTGTGCTTTGGAGGAGGTATCTGAGTTCTTGCAAGGAAGAGAGAGAGAGAGAGAATCGGCGAGCTTTATCCAGCGAGAGCGAGTTCTGAGAGCGCCGATTCTAAGACGAAAAGCCACTGCTGGAGGCTCGGATGCTGTATCTGTCGAGAGAGTATGCGGAAGAGTCGTGCCGCAGCGACGCAAAGACCCCAGCATATTTGCTTTGCCATGCATATCAACATTCAGCTAATATGAAAATAAAAAATAAAAATAAATAAATAAATTCCGAAAGCCCTTCAACAAACTTCAATTTGCGCCCACGTGCTGAAAGACTGATCACGAAATCTTCAAGAAATCAGAAAGAGACGATGAAAAGAATCTGATGTAAGTCCACCGAAGCTTGTAAAATCATGGTCGCACCTTGAAATTCAGACCTGGTATATGGCTCAAGGGAAGTGTTTTCGACGTTACTACCGTTTACAATTCTAAAGATCATGCTGAGCCACCGGAAACCTTAAAGAAGCACCAAGTTTGAAAGATTGTCTCCAGAAATGAACGTTACAGAACTGACATTAGTTATCAGCTCCCTCCGACTCACGACTCCCGCCCGGCGCCTACTTGGTGATCATTAAGTCTAGGATCAAGGAAAGGTATCGTACACGTTTAGGACCATTCCATTCATTGGAACAAAACTCATGCTTTTATCTATTTTGCCGAACTAGAAGCAGAATTCAGCCTGGCAATTCTGTCTGTGTTTTTTTTTGGCAATTCTGTCTGTTTAGTTCTCACCAAAAGTGAGCTAAAACCGATGCTTCCTCTGCTGCATCGTATTGCATAGTATTGTTATTCACGCAAGTCTTATCAGTGGTTCTGAAGATGGATACTCTAAACACGATATCGTCCCTTTCGATAAAGCTCAAATGCACAAACATCTTCTGCCTGCAAAGGAATTTCTCTCTTGAATGCGGCCCAACAAGCAGATAAGCTTCCATAATGTTCGTGGCTGATAAGCTTCAATGACCATGATTTGTCTTGAAATATGAAACCAATGGTTTATGAGCTTTCCTTAATATGCGTCTTTGGGAATTAACCAGGAACTCTCTGCTCAAGTACAGACATTTCCCAATTTTATCATCGGAAACAAGAAAACAACCAATGATTTCTGAGGAAGACAGTGGGAGGATCTTTTCAAAGCATGTGAAGGATAACAACAGAAACTATTGACATGATGCGCGATTAACCTAGAGCTAACATAGTCTAGTGACTCTGATTTAAACCCAAGAGTTGTCATTGTCATGAGTATCTTGCCACATCATCTTTCTTCAGATGTATTCGCCTCACTGCAATTTCGTACAAAGGATACTCAGGTTTAAATTTGTTGGCCGGTTCAAGAGTGCTGCACAAGCCCAGCTCTCTCAGCTTACATCTGCAGCAGTCGCAAAAGAACATGAAGAAAGCTTTTGCTTTCTAGGCATAGTCTATCTTAGTTATGCGAAACTCATATCTACCGATATAGCATCAATAGTTCTTAGTCTTACTAATGGTGTAGCTTCCTGAGGCCTATTTGCATGCCAATACA
This sequence comes from Eucalyptus grandis, assembly GCF_016545825.1. NCBI lineage: Eukaryota > Viridiplantae > Streptophyta > Magnoliopsida > Myrtales > Myrtaceae > Eucalyptus > Eucalyptus grandis. The sequence goes on along the minus strand of NC_052618.1, from coordinate 14,485,365 downwards.
ATTCTCAGCATAATCAAATCCGATATGACCAGTTCAGCTTGTTTCCATTGGCTTGAATTTACGAGATCCCCCAACACATACATATGCACACATGGGAGAACCAGAGAGAGAAATACTACGAGATGAATTTAGCTCTAGAGAGTTCCAGTATGGAATTTGAATCAAATGAGAGAACAACACAATCAAGGGGAGAATTAGCTAATATATTAAGATTCATACTTGGAAAATCTCATGATGAGCCGTTCAAACTTCTGTCCCTCCCCAAACTCTGTGCTGATGAATATGCATTGGAACTGCCATGAATTTCGCAAACCTGATCAAATTCCATCGTCATACAAAGCCAAGGACACTTGGCTTCATCCCCTAAGACTTCGAGCTCAACTGCAACATCATGGCAATTGCAGGCATCTTCCACTTTTAGCAAGATAATTCCACAATTGCTGAGGCTCGGCTCCTCATATTGGCATTGACTGGTGGTTATTCTATCTCGGACATGCTTTTATCAAATATGATTACATGGTAAATGGAGTCCTCTTCAGATTTGAGACAAAAAATTGGCCCTCACTGATATAGCATCGCAATGCTTTGCAAATTCATTCCAACCCTTTGATAGCCAAACCATCTCATCACATTTTTCCAATTCCACAGGCCAAACCAATCTCTCAGAAATCATCCTTTTGAAAGATTCTCACCATATTCTCATGAACCTCTTTGGTATTCCCTGTGGGAAAAAAAATTAAAATGTGTAATCTTCATAAGCCTATGAGACTTGATTTCATATGCAGAATGAAGAACGATAAAACAAGAATGCATAAACCAAAAGGGACATCTTGAAGCACATCCTTTTCAGTTCATTCAGAATTGCAATGTGGCATTAATGTGTGTGCATTTGGATTATTATCAACCTCATAAACACAATCGACATAGAAGTACATTTCCTTGATCCATCAAGACTATATAAAGCAGTTATTATTTGGAATACTGAATTCATTTTGTACCGGCCAAAGTGACCTTTCCAGAGTTCATCTCGATCAATGTAAATCTATGCTCCTACAGTGCAATAGGGAACACATTCAGAAGAAGCCTTCCATTTCCTATATATATTTAAAACATATGAATTTCAGCCACACAAACCACAATCACAAGGCAAAGGCAAATACATCATTGACTGGAATATGGATGGAATTGAAAATTTAAACTTAAGTTGTTCGATTCTTCCAAGCGCAGCTCAAATAAGGTTTTATCAAACTATTGGTTCAATTTGACAAAGTAAAATCATCTTCTCTTTTTCCCCAAATCTGATTAATATAACAAATACAACAATATATCCTATGTGACAACAAAATTATCAGTCATTAGATCTTCAACGAATTTTCAGAAACATAAAAAGCCACCCCCTTATTTATTAGGTCTTTCTCTTTAGCTATGGAAGCAGCAACATTATTTGCAATTTGCTTGTCCATATCCACATTGTCTCCGTTGGCGATTTACATACACCTGATTTCTCCATATAAGAGAACTTGGATTCTAATTCTTAAAGACACCTCAACAATTGATTTTAAATCACATCTATCCACAAGAAAAGAAGACGATTGCTATCTTTCCGAACCTCCAACCACCAGCTTATGTCCCAATAATTGTCCTTTCATTCCTTTCCCTGCTTCAATTACTTCATTGTTATGATATATACCTGATTTTAAACATATACCCATGGACACTTCAATGAATATAACATATCGTGTGGTTTACTAAACAATTAAGTAAACGTGGAAATACATTAGAGTATAGGCAAAGATATAAACAGCATGGATATATTTGATTTTCAGACATGCCAGTCTCAGTAAATAAGCTTGGGATCTTACCAAGCCATACTTAACATAAGATGGCCTCATCACCACCTTGAAAAAGGGATGCTTCATTTGAAATTTTGTTGGCTGATTTACAAGCAGTGACAAGCGTTGGGTGTGGGGGACCATAAAAAAACCAGCTCATAATGCCTCAATCAGCTAACTTTTTGGTCCTTCCTGTGCTTGGAAAGCAACAACTTTAGCGACAGTTTGTTTACACTTCATTAATTGGACTTGCCATGAAAAAATATAGCATGGCTCAGAAGTTATCCCCACATCATTACGTAATCAATCAAGATTAAAACAGGAACTTCTTAAAAAACCTCTTCTAGAATTTGAAAAGAATGAGAGAAAGAGAGTTATGCAAGCAGAAACAAGACATGTTAAACCGCAAGTCACCCCTCCAAATTCTCATGATGATGAACAGTCCGGAGTTTATGGAGACAGCAACATTCTTTGCAATTTGCCTGTTCATGTCATAGTCTCCTTGTGCGATTAACATATAACTCAAATTCTAATTCTTAAAGACTTGCCTCAGCATTTGCTTTTCTAACACATCTATCCACAAAAAGAAGAAGACGATTGTTATCTTTCCAAACCTCTAACCACCAGCTTATGTCCCAATAACTATCCTTTCATTCTTTTCCCTGCTTTAATTACTCCATTGTTAAGATGTAGACCTGGTTTTAAACATATACTCATGAACACTTCAAGGAAAAGAACATGTCGTGGTTTACTACATAATGAGGTAAACTTGGAATTACATTAGAGCATGGGCAAAGATATAAACAGCATTGATATATTCGATTTCCAGTCATGCCACTTTGAGTAAATAAGCTTGGGATCTTACCGTGCACCTCATCACCACCTTGAAAAAGGGATTCTCCGTTGAAATTTCTTGGCTAATTTAAGACCAGTCTTAGGCCTTGGGTGTGTGGGACCATAAAAAACCAGCTCCGAATGCCTCAAATCTTCTAACTGTTTGGTCCTCCCCGTACTTCAAAAACGACAACTTTAGTGATAGTTTATGTACAAATCATGACATAATCAATCAAGATTAAAACAAGAGCTTCCTAGAAACTTTTCTAGAATTTGAAAAGAACGGCGGAAAGAGAGTTACACAAGCAGAAACTCGACATGTTAAACCGCAAGTCACACTTCCAAATTCTCATAACGATAAGCACTCCTGAGTTTATTAAGAACAAGGCGTATAAGCGACACCTTATATCACCTCCATCAATGAGCTCACACACGTAAGAAATCTCCTACACAGACATGATTCTATCACAAATGCTTGCGTACCGGCAGAGACGAACTAGCTCCTTATCTTCGCCAGCCATGAGCTAACTAAATGCTCCATGCACATTTTCAGAGCAGCCAGTGTGATAAAGAAAGACCGTGCATATACTCACGAGAGAAGCGCATGAGATGTAGACGACGACGATTGAGGACCTCTAATGGTCCACGATCTGAAGCAGTGGGTTAAGAAATTTACATGGACAAGACTCGACTGTGGAACGAATTTTAAAAGCAGAGACCTTGCTGAAGAACACGACGACGATTGAGGAAAGGTTTTCCGCAAATCGGAAGAAAATTACGCGCAATAAGAAACGAAAATCGGAAGAAATTCTGACAGACGGGAGAAATGAAGGGTGCAGAAGCGTGAACTTACGATTCGTCAGAGAGAGAGAATGATCTTCCTCTTTGATGAAGTGAGTGGGGGACTGTCCATCCAGACTCGGTTATGCCATCTCCGGCGTCGCACTTTCGTCTTCTCTCCGGCGGCGGCGGCGGCGGCGAAGACAGTAACACTCCATCTGGATGAATCTCTCTCTCTCTCTCTCTCCCCCCCACTTCTACAGTTCTACTTCGCTCCGCTCCGTTAAGTGCGGCTTCGCTTCTCTCGGTCCTCGCAATTCCCGACGCTTCGTTTTCGCTCTGTCCTCCGTGAAGTGCTGCAGAGGTTCCCCCAGTTTCGCTCCCAAGGAAGAAGAAGAAGAAGAAGGATCGAGAAAGCTTCACGTCTCCCGCCTCCTCTTTTCCTGCCTTCTTTTGTTCGAAAGGGTAAGCAACCATTGGCAGATTCCGGGCATGCTCATCTCTTTACGAAGTAGTAATTTGCTTTTGCTATTGAATGACACTCCTTACCCTCATATACTTTGGTGGGTGACCTGCTGTTGTATAGCTTAACCGCTACTCTTTAAATTAATCGATGATTACATCTTTTCCAATTTGATTCGTTAATTATGTGCTCGAGTGTTCTAGGGGTTGAATGAAATTTTATTTAGGTCTGCTTTGCTTCGTGGTTGTTAGTAGAATTAGTAAGCTCTTGAAGCTCACTCCTAGGCAACATCATCATTGATTATACACATATCCTGTAATAGCGGATCAACATAAAGACTCTCTAGAAATACAAATCATGGAGATCTGAAAAAGTTTCTTTGTGGATTCTATGACACCACGTGGGGAGAAGAAAAAACACATCATCATATAGAGGTATCCGAGTCGCCAGTAGTGATAAGCACGTAGTAATGAGAAGCCGTTGCTACAAAGAATGCAGGCCTTTAGGCGATCATCTTGGTCCATTCATTCATGGGGGATCTGACGATAGAGTTTAATTTAGTTGTCCTGACTCTAACCTGGATAAATGACTCATCCATTTTGATAGTGCTATTGTCTTCTATTTAACTAGTAACTCTTCTGAACATTAATGAAGAAGTGGAAATTTATGAAAATATAGCTACCTAGAATTCCTACCTTAATCGTTGCGTTACAAATTGACGCATCAAGTCTTCAAAAATCTTTTTGGAGTTTATTTTCAATTAACAAAGAAAAGGAAGTTTGCTTGTCAGTGATGTAGCGCGACTAAATATGGGAATACTCATTTCATACAATGAAGTCTTCAAACACCATCATTCCTATTGACTAGCTGAAACATGCAGACTCAAAATGGAGTCTTCAAATACTATCATCCCTATCAATTAGCTCAAACATGCAAACGTCTCCTACACGCATGAGTTTCTCTCGGAAATGCAAGTCAACCAGAAGAAAAATATAGAGATCAAGCCCCTCTTACGAGTCTGTAGGCCCCGACAGGCTTCTCAATTGAAATACCTAAGAGTTGCTCTTTGCTTTTTTCTGAATATGTTGCTTAATGAATCCACTCAGAATACTCTACACATCTACATGTTTGAACAACCAAGCTATGCAATTATTTGAGTGGAATGAGAAATCAAAGGATAAAATTGGAGGGCAAAGAACAAGAAGATAATAATTTGAGGTCAAGGAAATTTAAGGATTAATTTATCCTTCCAAAAGTGCTAAAGGATGAAAAGAAATTGCTAGCTAACATCCTTTTTTTTAGTACATGTTATTAGTGAATATTGTTCTAGTGTCTATTGGCTTCAATTATAAACACTGTATAAATGGAAAAAACTCCAACAAGTGGACATCAATTGCTAAAGCGGTCATGATATTGTAGGCGCTGACAATCATAATTGAGCTCTAGGTATAGGTGACGAATTAAGTTCAAGATCATATGAGACTATTCATATAAAATGCAGGATCACCATTTTGAAAAAGGATGGTTATAAATTGAATTTGCGAGCTAATTTAAGAGTGTAATGGGAGGTCTACGAAGTATAGGACCATGAAAAACCAACTCAAAATGGCTCAATCTACATGTAAAGTGTAAACTGCTTCCCAGTAAAGCCATTCCTTCCACGCTGGGGGACTTCTACATCTATATCCTATGATATCATTTCATTTGGCGCCATGGCCCAGGGTAGAAAGGTGCGTGACTAGAAATCCCTTTTTCCACAGTTGAACAATGAGGAATTTTAGTAGACATTGATGTGAAAATTTCCTCAATTGACTAACCATGAAAAGATGCAGCATAGATTGGAAATTGCTTTGTCATGCATATCACGATTCAGTTAATTTGACAGAATAAATTCTGAATGCTTTCTATATGAGAAGAAACTAACAAATTTCTCACATGCGAAAAGACACAAAATCTTGAAGAAATCAAAAAGAGAATGAACAGAATCTGATTAAGTTCATCGGAGCTTGTAAAATCATGGTTACACCTTGAAATTTAGACTTGGTACATGGCTTAGGGGAAGTGTATCCGATGTTACTACCCTCTACAATTCTAAAGGTCAGGTTGAGCCACTGGAAACCTTGAAGAAGCCCTAGATTCTAGAGATTGTCTCCTGAAATGGAAGTTACAGAATCAAAAGTAGTAATCAGCTTCCTCCGACTCACAACTCGTGCCCTCATGGTGATTATTGAGTCTAGGATCAAGGAAAGGCATCGTACACATTCAGGACCATTTCATTCATTGGAACAAAGCTCATGCTTTTGTCCATTTTGCCGACTTGGAAGAAGAATTCAGCCGAGCCATTCTGAAAGTCACATTCTCACCAAAAGTGAGCTAAGTCGAAACTTCCTCTGCTATATTGTATTGCATAGTATTATCATTCAGCCAAGTCTTATCAGTGGTTCTGAAGTTGGATAGTCCGAACACGAATTGTCCTTTTCAGTAGAGCTCAAACACACGCCTCTTCTGCCTTCAGAGAAGTTTCTCTCATGAATGCAGCCCTGCGGGCTAATAGCTTTCCATGATGTTCAGGGCTGGTGAGCTTCAATGCCATGCTTTGTCTTGAAATATGAGAGCCATGGTCTGCGGGCTTTTCTTAAAGTGCATCTTTAGGAATGAACCAGGAACTCCCTGCTCAAGGAGACATTTTGCAATTTTGTCATCAGAAAGGAAAAAACAACCAATGTTTCTGAGGAAGACAGTATGAATATCCTTTTCAAAGCATGTAAAGGACAAAAAAAAAAAAAAAATTATTGCCACGTGATTAATATCTAGATCTAACACAGTCTAGCAGCTCTATGTGATTTAAATCCAAGAGTTGTCATTGTCATGAGGATCTTACCATATTGCTTTTCTTCAGATATATTCACCTCACCACAATTTGGAAGAAAGGATAATCGAGTATAAATTTGCTGGCCAGTTCAAGAGCTCTTCACAAGCTTGACTCTCTCAGCTTACCTACAGCACCTGCAAACAGAACATGAAAAAGGCTTTAGCGTTTTAGGCGTATTCTATTTTTTGTTATGTAAAACTCATTTCTACTGACATAGCAACCTTAAATCTATAGATCTGAGTCTTGCTAATGGTCTAGCTTCCTGAGGCCTATATACACACCAATCCATTCTCACCACAATGAAATCTGATATGACTGGCTCGGTTCGTTTCCATTATTTATGAGACTCCCCAACACATACATATGTACACGGGGGAGAGCTATAGACAAAGAAACATTACAAGAATGAATTAGCTCCAACACAGTTTCTCTTAGCCTAACGACGTGGAGAGTTCCTGCATGATATTTGAATCAAACACGAGAACAACACAGTCAAAGGGAGAATTTGCTAATATATTAAGATTCACACTCAAAAAATCTCGTGATGAGCAGTTCGAACTTTGTCCCTACCCAAACTTTTTGCTAATGAATGTGCATGGGAACTGCAATGAACTTTGCAAACCTAATCATATTCCATTGCCATACAAAGCTGAGGACACTTGACTGGATGCAATTCATCCCCCAAGACTTCAAGCTCAACCGAAACACCACAGCAATTGCCGGCGCATTCAGTCTCAACACATATATATGCATACATAGGAGATCTAGAGATGGAGAAACACTAAGAGAATGAGTTAGCTCTAACACAGTTTCTCTTAGCCTAACGACATGAACAGTTCTTGTACAGTATTTGAATCAAACACGAGAAACAACACAATCAAGGGCAGAATTAGCTAATATTAAGATTCACACCTGGAAAATCTTGTGATGAGCAATTGGAACTTCTGTCCCTCCCAAACTCTACATAGGAACTGCCATGGACTTTGCAAACCTGATCAAATTCGATTTCCATACAAAACCGAGGACACTTGGCTGAATGCAATTCATCCCCCCAGACTTTAAGCTTGACTGAAAGGTCATGGCAATCAAAGGCATTTTCCACTTTCAGCAAGACAATTCCATAATTGCTGAGGCTTGGTTCCTCATATCAACACTGATTGGCAGATATTCTATCTCGGACATCCTCTCATCAATTATGGTGACACGGGAAATGGAGTCCCCTTCATATTAGAAGACCAAAAATTGAACCTCACAGATAGAGTAATGCTCTGCATATTCATTCAAACCCTTTACTAAACAAACCATCTCATCACATTTTTCCAATTCTACACGCCAAATAATTGCACCATGCTCTCAAAAGCATCCTTTTGAACATTTTTAATATTCCTGTAGGAAAAATAAAACCCATAATCTTAATAAGCCTATGAGACTTGTTTTTAAATTCAAAATGAAGAACGCATAAACCAAAAAGGACGTCTTGAAGCACATACTTTTCAGTTCATTCAGATTTGGAATGTGGCATTAATGAGTGTGCATCTGGATTATGATCAACCTCATAAAACCCAATCGGCATAGAAGTACACTTCATTGATTCCTCAAGACTATATAAAGGAGTTATTATTTGGAATACTAAATTCATTCTGGACCAGTGAAAGTGACACTTCCAGAGTTCATCTAGATCAATGTAAATCAAGTCCTAACCAGCACTACTGAATATGTGGATTCTGAACAGAAAATCATCCCTATCAATGAGTTTCTACATGCAGATGACCTTCTCTTGCAAATTTGGGCCAACCAGTGGAAAAGAACATACCCCCAAAAAAAAAAAAAAAGATCTCATCCACAACTCCTTAGCTTCACCATCCATGACCTGTTCGAATACCTGAGAGTCACAATTTGCTAAATTTCCTAAATATGTTGCAAGATGAATTGAACAGGAGCCGAGTGCGCATGTACATGGTTGAAAAACCAACATATTGTGAAGAAAAGACCAAGACATAAGCATACCCTAATGAGAGAATTAAATTGTAAACAGAGTGAGTTTAAGGCATTACTTGTTAGTTTCAGGAGACAATAAACCAAATGACGAAAGCCATTAATCCAAAGTCAAGGTCCAATCTATGCTCCCAGAATGCAATAGGGCACACAGTCAGAAGAAGCCTTCCAGGTCCTGCATATATTTAAAACATATCAATTTCAGCCACACAAACAATCACAAGGGAAAAAGCAAATACGTTGATGACTGGAACATTGATTGAATTGAAAATTTAAACTTAAGCTGTTTGATTCTTTTAAGCGCAGCTCAACTAAGGTTTTATCAAACTATTGGTTCAAGTTGACAAAGTAAAATCTCTTTTTTCCCCAAATCTAATTAATATAACAAAATACAACAGCATATCCTATTTGAAAACAAAATTATCAGTCATTAGATCTACAGTGAAATTTCATAATCACAAAAAGCTAGCCCCTTATCAATTAGGCCTTTCTCTTTAGTTAAGGAGGCAGCAACATTCTTTGCAATTTGCTTGTCCACATGAACATAGTCTCTTTGTGCAATTAACATATATATTCTACTTCTCCGACATTGAATCACATCATCAAATTTCTCCATATAAGAGGACTTGGATTCTAATTCTAAGACGCCTTAGGAATTGCTTTTGCAACTTATCTATCCACGAAAAAAGGAGACGATTGTTATCTTTCCGAACATCCAACCACCAGCTCATGTCCCAATAATAGTCCTTTCATTCTTTTCCCTATTTCAATTACTCCATTGTTAAGATAAAATTGTGAGTTTGAGGAACTTATGCTTTTAGACTCTAATGTTGAACGAATTTTGAAGAACAGAGCCCTTTGCTGAAGAAGAAGATGAGGATTGAGGAAGATCTCTACGAAACCAGCTTCCGAGTTCAACCTAATTAATGCGCAATAAGACACCAAAATCGGAAGAAACGTGAACTTACGAGTTTGCCGGGTTCAAGTGCGAGAGAGAGCGAGAGAACGAGAGAGAGAGAGTGATCTTCTTCTTTGATGATGTCAGTGGAGGACCTCTATTGGTCCATGATCTGAAGTAGCGGACTGAGAAATTTACACGGAACGAATTTAAAAAGCAGAGCCCTAGCTGAAGAAGACGACGACGATTGAGGAAAGGTCTCTACGAAAACCGGAAGAAAATTACGAGCAACAAGACACGAAAGTTGAGAAGAAATTCTGGCAGACAGGAGAAATGATGTGTGCAGAAGCGTGAACTTACGATTCGTCGGATACAGATGCGGAGAGAGAGAATGATCTTCTTCTTGGATGAAGTGAGTGGAGGACTAACTGTCCAGACTCAGCAGTGCCATCTTCTCTCAGTCCTGGCAATTCCCGACGCTCCCTTTTCGCTCCCTCCTCCGTGAATGCAGCAGAGAGAGCCTCTGGCGTCAGGAAGGACGAGGAGAGCCCTGTTTGGCTTCCTGCTGTTCAGGGAAGGAGGAGGCGAGATCGACCGATAGATAAGGGTTGATGATGCTTTGATCTGACGGTATCAATAATAGAAAAGTTACAAAAAGAAAAATTTAAAAACTTACCGTGCTACCAAAAAATAAGAAGAAAAAACGAATGGATGAGAGAATGACATCAATTGAATCTTTACCAATTCTATGTGCATTTGTTTATGCTGATAACTTTTGTATGGTTGTATTGAGATCATCACCCTCCCCCCAATTCCTTTTCCACTTGTATCTGAACAAGCTCACCGAACCAAGCGGCCAACATAGTTGTGGTGTGCTTAGCGTACCCTTAGAAAAGCTCTTCATTTTCGGACACTCTTCCACTTTAATAGTCCATAAGCATGGGAACCTGAAGGTGCAACTCGAGATGGAGGAGAAGCATTCTAGGCTTGGCAGATCTTGGAGTGTCAAATAGTGTAGATTTCCAAAAAAAATCACTTTTCCTTCTCCAATTTCATCATTGGCCACTATTTCTTTCATTTTTTCACATCCTATTATAGTCATGTTATTGAGATGCATCAAATTTGTGACCGTTGAAACTGTTACTAGATGTACCAATCCAGAGGAATTCTTCACCACTAACTTCGTCAGATTTTGGAAGGATGCCACAGTTGGAAATATTGTCATCAAACAGGGACAATCCCAAATCTCAAATGTTTCGATGCTCTGAATAATTTTCGACACTAAAGAGTCTTCTCTCCACACACGCTTCAAGTAGTGTAACTTGTTTAACTTAATTTCTCTTAAATTTTCAAGCACCGGATGTTTCCCCTCTTCAACGAGCCCTTCGTCCAGGAATATATCTTCAAAGGAGCTACAGAATACCTCAAGGCTTTGTAGATTGTGAAATCTCTCTAAGAGAAATATAGAAGGAAAGATGGCATTTTCATCATGAAAGCATGCCAGTGTTAGTGCTTTTGGTTTGCTAAAGATGTCATCGGGAAAATTTCCATCTTGTATCATCTGAATATTGTTATTGACTAATAAAAGTCTCTTAAAGTTGGGAAAGTCCTGTCAAACAACCAATACAATAAGAGAAGTAAATTCTACAAAGTTTTGCAATAAATCATGTGTTGTAAAAAGTAAACCTATTTAGATGATTTGCACAGAAGGTGGCCATCTTCTTAAAGTTCATTATATCTCAAGAACCTTTTTTTTCAAGACTCAAGCTTTTAAAAGTCTCAAGTAGAGGTTGGTTTGGTCAAGTGCATAGAGTGAATCTAAATTCAAGATCCTTGCACTCACTAAATTCATCTTTTATTAGGAATTTCTTATCTTGTCAACAAAAATTTATCATCTTTGGAATGTTATGTAGCGGGATGCACTCATGATGTTACTAAAACATATGGGGTCCACAAATTTAGAAGTGTGCTTAAGATATCAAAATACCTTACATTGTCCACAAACTTATAGGAAAGGGGTTCTAGTTTTCTATAGTATTATAACAAGACAACACGACGACTATGCAGTGCACCAGTGTATTAAAAAATACAGTAGAAAATAGTGCACTAAGGTACTAATGTTATTTTTGTTTTAAAAAAAAAAGTTCGAATTGATTTTTTTTAGAGTTTGTAGAAGATGAAATATAGAAGAAAAGTTCAAATGTGTGACACGTGTCAATAATTGAGAGGACCTTTTGTCAAATACTTATTGATGTCGCCAAGGAGCACCATTAGGTTAGATTAGGAATTTATTCTGTTGTCAATAGAATACCGTTAATATTTTTGTAACTCGAGGTAATGGAATATTTTATGCATGTCCACAATGAAAGTGTAGGTAAGATATTAGAAATATCTTAATGTTGTTGACATACTAATAGGAAAGGGAGATCATGTTTTCTATAACATTATAACGCAACATGATATGCAATGGATATGATATTAGTGACTGCTTTCAAGAACAAAGTAGAAACTAAGGGAGAGTAGCTATATCATACCCTCTCAAATGAAGAATGTGCTTCTTGATCTGAAAGGTCTTGTTGATCATCTCTTTGAGCCCAATTGTTCATGGATGCCGCAAAGGATAACATGTTAAGTTTGTCACAGTGAGTCACTCGTAATTCCTCTAGTAATGGCCAATTCAAAGTGGGCAAGTTAGGACAGAAGCTCTTGAGTCGTGGCATATCATGTAACACCAAAGAGGTTAGTTTTGGGAAAAGATCTTGAGTAGTATTGGAGCGTGGAGTGTCATCCCTGCTAGCAACTATTTCCTCGATCTCACAAGAGTCCACTTGAATTTTTTTAAGTTGGTTTAAACTTGTAGCCACCCAATACGGAAACAAATTTTCAAGGCTCTTACAGTTCTGAACCTCCACTTCCCTTAAACAATCAAAAGTCAAAGTTTCTTGAGGACCATCAATCCATATTTTGCTTAAATTGTCCATATGGGAGAGATGCATCTGCGTAAGTCGAGGAAATTGTACCTGACATATTGAGAAAAAAAATAACACAATGGATGTGATTGCATTGAATTATGACCTTAAAGAAGGAATTTCCAGACTTCCCTTGTTCTCACAAATCATGAGAAGTCAAGATCTTGTTAGTGACATAAATAGGGAGGGGTTGATTGATGCTTTTATACAAGTTGATTGATGACTAAGGCCAAGGGTATTGCATTGCAACAAGCATGAAATCATAAATGCTTTTATAAATCGATAGTACGTTTAGCATTGACTTTTTGAGTGGCTTAATTGACGATTAAGGGTCCATAGATTTTGAAGTGACGAGACAATGTTGACTTTTCTTGATTACTCGGCAAATCATAGCGATAACTTAGAAGTCTAGGAATTAGGCAAATGGGCCCTATGCACGTGGAACTTGGGCTCGTTCAAATGGTTGCTAAGCAGGTCTCCCGAATTCCGATTCTATACCTTTCAACTTCATCCTAATCCCCCCTCGAGTCCTCATTCTTTTGATAGTAGCTCTTGCGTCACAATGAGAGAGAGAGAGAGAGAGAGAGAGAGAGAGAGGGGCTATTTCCAATTGGATGCAAGAGCATCTAAAGTATAAGAAAACCTACAATGCAAAAGTGAAATAGAGAGAAATGAGAGCCCTCCTGTTTATGCTGATGCATGAATGGAGCCATTAACTAGACATCAATGACAGGTTACTCAGCTGTTTCTCTATGCAATTAAATGAGGACAGATGAAGAAGAATAGAATATGAATCCCGCAAAACAATGTTGATGCCATGGAGGAGTGACAAGTTGTATTTTTGTAATGAATAAGCACGAAGACTGGCAAAAAGTTTAGGGAGCTTACTAGGTAGTCCGATAGAACTATTGAAAAGAGCAACATTTAGATTCATTGATACAGACTGAAAATTTCTGTTATGTTAGTTTTGTCGGCAAAGATCGATTATGTTTTAGATTTGTTTGCTTCAAGGTGAACATGCATAACAATTAGAGAAAAAGTAAGGGCATGGTGATGATGAGCCAGCCAACTAAGGATATGAATAGCGAGTCCGAAGAACTTAAGCAATATATGTATTGAAGAAGGAATGGATGAAACTAATGCTTGGCTCAACATTATTTCCTCTATTTACTATGAGCACTGCTACTTATTCATACTAAATTGCAAACAGTACTTATGAATCTTCTAATTAATACAGTTCACTAAAGAGAAGAGTCATGAAATTTATATGGCAAACTGGATATAAAAAAATATATAGCAACTTCAATTTTTCACAACCTTTTTCTTTTTTATGTATGGAGAATTTTTGCATTGAAAGAAAATAATTTCTTAATAGGCATGGGCAACATAACGACTTGAAAAAATAACATAATGTTATGATCTTAGCAAAAGCAGGTTAGGTTAATTTACTAGTTTTACATTGGATCATTAATAACATCCTTGAAAAAACATTTATTCAGATTTGTTGTGGAAAAATAAAAATAGAATCTTGCGGTGTACAAGTGATCCACCCCTTGGCAAAAAGTGTGTGTGGCACTAATCGCATTTTGTTTGTATGGAGAAATTCAAGAGTGTTTTTTTTTTTTTTACTACATCATGACCTCCAAGGAATTGTCCATTGAAAAGCAAGTATTGATATTTTTCATTTGGTTATAATATAATTAATGCAATTACGACTTGTCACATAAAGGAAAAAAAAACATAATGACTTTCCACACTTCCTTAAATCTATTAATATTCTTAATTGAGGATTTTGATGAGTTTTTGAAATTATCTAATAATGTGGGAGAAATCAATTATTATATGACAGCTTATATTTGATACTAAAATGAAATTAACGCTATCACAACTTGTCACTATCAAAAGATCATATGACTATTTTCATACTTCCCCAAATTTATTAGTATTGCTGTTGAGTGTTATAATGACTTTTTGAAATATTCTTAGAATTTAGGGCTCGGCATTATATAACAACTTATACATGCAAACGACATTATAGATAAATAATTAGTGATAACTCTAACAATTAAAAAGTAAAAAAATGTGTAGATACTTGTTATAATTAAACATTCTACTTGCATAAAACAATAGGAAGAATTGCGTAAAAGTATTAGAATAAGGAAAAAAAAAAAGCATTTCGTCCGTCAGTAAAAAAACAAAAAAACAAAAGTTGTATAGAATTTGTAATAAAAAATGATATCGCGCATTTTCAAGTGCCTCAGTTTCGACCCAAAAAAAGAATCGCCGGAGGAGGTCGTCATTTACTGCGTTGAGTCTTTACGTGAGGAGAATTTCATGAGACGTGATGGAAGTGTTGACTGGATGATTATTTCATATTATTTTTAATTTTTTATGTAGCTATGAAATTGACTAAACATTGGGCTTTTTTTTTTCTTTTTTTTTTCTGATGTCTAAATATAAAAAATCTCAATCCACCTCACTTTCCTCCTCCATCTACGCTTTCTCCTCCATCTCCAGCCACATTGAGCCCAACCTTCCCGCCTCCCTCCGCCGTCGCCACCGGCAGATTTGCCGGCGTCGCGTCCAAGGCGACCATAGCCGAGCGTCCAACCCTCTCCGTCGTCTTTGTGGTTTACCCCTTCATGACACGTCTCGTCCATGGCCGCGTTCAGCTCCGGCCGTCTCGTCCATGGCCACTCTTCCCCGACATCGATTCCTTTGTTTTTTCTTTCGCTGTTTGACCTCGCAGTCCATGGCCGTCGGGATCTCAAACTCGCCGTCAAGGTTCATGGCCATGGACAAGCAGCGGTCGCCAGATCTGTGGAGGAGCCTCCTCGCGAGCCATGGACGAGCTAGGCTTGCATCCATGGACGATTCCAGATCTGGAGGCGCGACTCCAGTCCAGATCTGGACGGGCAACGACCACGAGCAGCTGTGACGATGGAGGGGTGGCTCGGCCATGGACGGGGCCGACCACGAGCCAATCGCGGGAGACGACGGAGGGGACAATGGCAGTCCATAAGCCGTTGTTACTCGCAACGGAACTTCCGGATCTGCAACCATGCCTCTAGCAACAGCGGCTCGTCCATGGCTGCGAGCGACGGTGGTTGATTTCCAGATCTGCAACTCCGTCGCTATGGACGGCCAGATTTCGAGATCTGTAGAACTATGAGACGGACAAAACAGAGGGAAGCTGGCCATGCTCGGCTTGGACATAGCGGGGGTCAGCCTAATCAAGGCGTCGGTGACTCCGCCGTTGGCGACAGTGGAGGAGGGGCGGAGATCGGGCGGCTGTGGACGAAGGAGGAGGAAGAAAGGGCTGAAGAGATTTTTTTTTTTTTTAATTTTTCTTCGCCGGAATCAATGCCCTGATCGAATCGACGCCGAAATCGCTTCGCATCGGAGATCCACTTCGACCCAGCATAACCAACAAGCTCCGGTTCGCGTAATCACTCGGAACCCATGGAAGCACGCGCACAGAGAGGAGGCGAGCTTCAGAAAAGCGATTCTGAAGCTTTCGATTCAACCATTGGACAGACCACCCAATCAATCGCCCCCAAAAAAACAGAACGTAAGAGGATGAGGGGGAGGGGGAGAAAGAAAAGTTATTGTTACTTGACTCTCTGTAGATTTGGTTGTGTTTCTTTTTTGTTTTTAAACACTTTTTCTGTTTTTTTTCCGGGAACTTTTTTTTTTTGTTCTTTTGTTCAAAAAAAAGAAATAAGAAACAACAAAAGTTGTTTCTTATTTCAAACAAAACTTAGAAATATTTTTTTATTTTCACCTCATCGCGAAGATGAGGATCAAGGGGAAACGAAATGACTGAAAGCGAGAGTTTTTAAGGGGGAGAAAAAATAAAATAAAAATATTAAAAAATAAAAGCTAAAACACCAAATAGACTTTGTCTAACTTCTTCTTCTTCTTCTTTTTCCTTTGTCCAGTGAGCGCACCGCAACCAACGGAGGCCGAGGCAGCGGTGCGGTTCACAGAGGAAAGAGGAGCAGAGCCACAAGGTGCAGAGTACGGCAGAGCTTCCACTAACGGGGCGTTAATGAAGATAGAGGGGAGCAGAAATTTTGATGGTTCCACAAACAAGTAGGCCCGGATTTGCCTCGTGTCGAATTGGGGATGGTTCCATGCGAATTCTACGTGGTGTTTTCAATGCACCTGATTGGATAGTTTATTTCGATTTTTTAAATTTTTATTTAGCAAAGGCATTGACTGAACATTCCCATGGAATCGCTACTATTAATCATCCAGCTGTCTTCAAAAAAAAAAAAAAAAAATCATCCAGCTGTCCTCTTCTCTCTTTTATTTATTTTATTTTTTTCGCCATTTCTGGTCTAGAAATAGCACTCTGCCTTTTATCTTGCCACCAAACATGATCGTGCGAAGTATCACACTAATTATCACTCAATATAATAATGATTCAAGTATGATCTACGAACAAAGAAGATGAATCGCTTCATGCAGATTGACCTTTTTATTTATATTTATTTTATCATGAAGACCCAACTCAAGCATTGGTGAGTATTAAGAAATAAAAGACTTGATTGCATAGATCATTATCAAAGTTTATAACACTCTAATTAACAGAGTCGCTCTCTCTAATTCCTCCAATGCCATTGATTGGGAAGACAGTATATGTTACAATGAGCTGTAATTGAGCTGTAATTGCTAAGCAATTTGTGAACTGGGCTTTTACATTATGAAGTTTCTTTTCCCCTTTTCTTCATGTTTAATAGAACGATGTCTACAAGAAAATATGAAGTGGCGATACTACATTTTATTGCCATTTTTAGATGCTATTCTATGTTTACTGTTTAGCTCTTTATTGTTGAAATTGCAAACAGTAAATGTTTTTATATGGTTATTGTGATAACCTTTTTAAAAACCTTGCTAATTAGTTCCAAAGTAATATGCATGAAATGATTTCATGAACTGACACCAACTTAACACTTCTAAAAGGATACGGAGAAGTTATATTTATTATTAGAATATTTTTAATCTTCCTATTAAATACTAAAGGATTATGTATATAAACCCGCACAAAGCACAAAATTTGTATTATACCGTGCATCATCCAATATTACGAGAATATGCTCCAAATAAAATGCCAAAAATGCATTTGTTTAAAAGGCTGACCTGGGGAGTGAAAAGTGAAGGGTTGTTGTGGACATTCTCCATCCAAGATTGCCTAGTCAAACTTCTCATTTTGGGGCAATGGGTAATGCTCAGCACTGTTAATTTGGGGCATTCCAATGTATGATTCTTTCCCAAGAGGAGACAAGTCAAATTGGGCAAGCATTCTAGTTTCATCTGCCGGAGCTTCGGGAATGTAATCTTCTCCATTGCGCTTCCCTGCCCTTCTTCCTCTATGATCACTCCTTCCATCTGACCACACTCCTTTATTTCCATTTTTTCAAGATTGGCAAGGCACTGAGCCATGGATGAAGCAAAAGCATGTCCCAAGTTGCTACAATTATAAAGGATAAGAAAACGTAGAGAATCAAAGTGTATTGATTCTTGAAGATCTTTGTTCCACAGTCGCCTCAATTTTGGTAGATTGGCCAAGTTCAATTCGCACAGCTGAGGTAGCACCTGAGTGCTTTCTACAACCTCCAACCCTTCCAAATCAAATATTTCTTCAAGCAACTTGCAATCGCGCACTTGCAAAAAGCTCAAATTGTCTAGGACAAGTATCAATCCGGATGGAATAGCATTAATAAATGGACATTTATCTACCACCAATGATTCTAATTGCCAATGTGACTTGATGGGATGAAGTTTGTTATGCCATTTTCCAATCAGCCCAGGGAACTCAGATAGCAACATTTTCTTTACTCCAACAAACGTACCCTATCAAAAAAATGCATCATTAAGCGTAAACTTCTAACAAAAAGTGATTATTCAATTAGTGGTCAAAAACCATCCAAATACATGGAATTTGGTAACTAGTGCATACCATTTCTTCAAACATATTTTGGATGGTGATGTTGAGGTTTCCTGCCCAAAACCACACTTCTTTTGATACTTGAACTTTCTTTAACTTTGATACCTCTATCGGTCCTTGAGAGAAAAACTTCATGTTGGGACACCTAGTCACAATGATATCTTCCAAGAGCGGGAATATCAAAGTGTATCCACCTGAGTTGAAACTTCTCAACCCTATCAACCTATCAAGCTCCATATACTTCAATTGATTGAAAGCCACCACATGCCCCTCCCCACCTTTCTCATTATTAATGACTTCTGTCAATATTCTACAATTACTTATCCTCAATTTTGTGAGTGCCACCAAATTTTCAGCAATTGTTGGTGTGAACAGTTTTGATAACCCATCACAATGCGACACATCTAGAGTTTGTAGATGTCGAATATATCTTGGAAAGGGTAATATTACTTTTAGCTCATGACTTGTGCCTTCTATGGCTTCCTCATTGTTGTTTAGGTCTTCTAGGTAAGATTCACATACAATTAGCTCATCCAAACTAGTTAAACTCTCAACGAAACGACATGTTGATATTGAAGACTCCTGGGAGAGATGACGAAGCTTAAGAAATCTAAGCTTGTTGAAGAATTCTCCATCAGGAAAATGCCCATGCCATATCTCCATCCGTTCGATAAGTCCAATTTTAACTCTTGGAGATTAGGGAATGCGTCCTGAGAACATAGTCAAATCAGTACTTAAAGCCAGCTTAGTTAAAAGAGCATTAATGTATTATGATATAAGTCTTGCATATTGCGCACAATAACTACATTTGTAAAATGTGGAGTCTCATGTGATTCAACGAAAGGAAATGTGCCTACATCAAATAAACATTATCACTTATCTTTATATTCTGACTTGTAGCCACATTTGAACTTAAGTAACTCCTTACATTCACAGTTCTAAAGATAAATTCCTTGTGAAAATAATTTATGCATCAATTATAGTCACACATGGACATCTTTTCGTTTTTAGTAAAACATCAGTAATCTTTATAGGATTTAAATTAGACAAGACACTGGTTCCATGCTAAGATCACAACACACGCCATGTGTATTCATCTTTGTGGCACTTAGGAGAGAGCTAAACCATTGGAATTAGCCTAAACCGTTATTAAAAGGGGATCATTGAGAATGCATTTGATACATCTGACAAGAATATTCAATCAACAATTGATGAACATGTGATGTTTCAATGTAGAAATATTTATATGGATTGAAGGTGAGTCGTACAATTTACATCTTTCTATGTAGAGCTACTTGTATAAGATGCTTGATTGTGACCTTAATCATCACTTCAAATATTCACCATCAAAGCAAAAGAAGTAATCTTCGGTTGTACCTTTTCTATCAAGAAGAAAGGTGGTTTATCAAGTGGCATCTCATTCTTAGAGTGTGATGCAAGTACCTCCACTTTGTCACAGCCACGCACTTTCAAGGTCTTCAATGCCGGCCAATGGGAAGTATGTGTTCCGGTGTAGAGGCACTTCAACTCTCTTAGATACTTAAGCTCAAGGGAGGTTAACATTGGGAATAAAAACTTGGGAACTAGTCCTTCTTCATTCTCGATGATTTCTACAATGCCACATTCATCGATTTTCAACTTTTCAAGTTGGATTGGATCTCTGGCTACTGAGCTTGGAAATAAAGAGGTGAGGCTCTCACATCTTGAAATGCTAATATAACGTAGACATTGGAATTTAATTTGGTGGTGAAGTTCCTTATCCCATATGCACTTTAGCTTTGGTAAACTTGATACCGTTAGTTCTTTTAATGGAAGAGCAATAGGATGTCCATCTAGATGATTTAGTGGGTGAAGTTCAAAAACAACCTCAAGTATACCACATCCTCTTGCATCCAAGCTTTCCAGGCTCAAGAGACGTCTTAGAATGAAAGAATGAACTATGCTCACAAGCTTATTGCAGTCAACCACACAAAGTGTTTTTAGCTTGGGGAAAGAATCCGCAGCAACTTTATTGTCCCATATCATCTCAATATTATCCAAGCTAGTGATATCTAATGCCTCCAATTTAGGAAATGCAACCTGCGATATTCGCTCACGGAATTGGTGATTGAGTTAATCATGAACTTCCAAGATAGATGAGTGTCAAGATGTAAATTTCGAATTCATGAAATTGGCGATCTTGTCTTAAGTTGCGCAAAAGGAAAAAGAAAAAAAAAGAATAAAGCAAAAAAAGTAAGTAAAAAATGCCCATACTAATGTTGATGACTCTAGGACTAGAAGGCTATTGGAATTACAGAAATTCTGACCGAATTCTGTTGAAATTGGCAAAATGGCAATTTGGATAGGCTCCTTAACTATCATATAGTCACATTAGTTCCTTATAATCCCAAAATTAAATAAAATCACTGCCTCTCTTGAATTTAGTCAATTTCCAAGAATAATCAAATTACACTTTGTGCTTTTTTGCTAGCCAAAGAATGAAATAGCTAGTGTACGTAGCTTTCGTTAAATCACTTAAAGATGGTTATTTAAGTTATAGTATGGATGAAATTATTCAATGAAATTGCAGCGCACTTAGAGAAGTCACTAAATCGATCACTTTGGTCTTGCAATTCATGTTAAAACTAAAGGGGTGATTTCCGAAGCCCTAGACCCTGGAGATCTTGCTCAGTTTAGCAACAGAGAGGGCTCAAATACCTTTTGTTGGTGCAATTAAGGGAGAGTAAAGCTTCCTTCGATTAGGGACAAAAAAAGAAGAGATCTTTTAAAAGCAATTGAAGTCAAGTGAGTATCTTAAAGGCCTTTCATCTACAACCTCTCGAACTTACTGCTCACTTTCCTCTCCATTGTTTTTTAAATTGCTTTCAATGTGCATGCGTGCAATGTCAATGCCGTACATGCGAGGTTGCTGAGAGCCTTAAGTTTCCTAGGAACATCAACAAGCTTAGAGATCCTATTCGGCAGTTGTATTACTCATTCATGCTTTGTGTAGGTAACATAAGAGATATTCAACCATCTTTATGGAAACTATTTCGGAGAAATTAAAATTAAAAAATTGCAACTCATACGTGTCGGCAACTTTCAATACTTATGTTTGTATGCGACTCATTTTCTTTAAAATATTTTAACCAAAGTACACTTTGTAACTTATTTAGTTAGTTCTTATGTTGGCTATGCTTTGTCTTTTGCATATTTAATATTTTTGTTATATATAATATTGACATAACATTAATCATGTACCTCTCGACTGAAGAGTGTAGTGCAATATGATTTGATGTGGTCCCGATTCCGAGCTTCTCGTGAACTGTCATCAGTTTTTCAATGGATGAAAAGAATATCATCATTTGTATTGCAAGGATGAATATATCTACAATAAAGTGATAAAACAAAAAATCAATCTTACACTTTTTGCGAGAGAAGCACATCAAACTTTCCAAATATTTTAAGTTTAAGCTAGTTAACATTGGGAATGCCAGAGTTTCTGATATTTCCAATCCCAACCCTTCTTCCTCCATAATGATCGCCTCCATCTTCTTGCAATAAGATACTCGTAGATCTCTCAGTTGTGAGAGAGATTTAATCATGGATGGGGAAAACAAAAACTCGACGTTATCCAAGTCATTGACTTTTAATGTCTCCAATTTCGAAAACGCAACCTGCAATGTTCACTCATGGAATTAGTGCTTCAGTTAAATCACGAATTCAGGAACTTCCAAAATCTTAATATATACATGTGCCAAGAAGAGAGGGGCATTATTAAGTTGCACAAAAGGGGAAAAAAGAATAAATAAATAAAAAGGAGTAAGAAAATTTCCATACTAGTGTCGTTGCTAAACAATATAACGAATCTTTCCCCGATCTTTACTTGGAAAATGATTGCGGACATTAATTTGATTAGTGAGCGAGTTTTATTCCTTCTGAAGAATAACTTACAATGAAAAGCCTTATTTTCTTTTCTCTTTTTTATTTTTGGCAAAGAGTAACTAGTCTTCTTCAAAAGTTCACCGCTTCAACTTGAGAAAATCCTTTCTTCCACAACATTACTCGAAATCTCCCATCTACCTTGCCATCACCCGTTGCTCCCACCTATTACAACAAGTTTAACTTCTGTGTGTTTCTTTGTTTGACTATTGTCATCCCCGACAATCCAACCTTCCACTGCTACTTTCGTTAACTCCACCTCTTTACAACGTTTGAAGAGATTTATTACAGTTATTAGAAATGTTTCATTATAATCCCATAGATTTATGCAGCCCTAGTTTCTACACCCAAAATGAGAAGGCATCAAGGCAAGAGTAAAATTCTTTAACAAAGATTTAGAACCCTTGAAAGTTAAATGCCCCAAAGCCTCTTTGCAAACCCTCCCAATCTAATTCCTCTCTTGCATGCGAAGTAGAAAAGTCGAGGTTGAAGTGGAGATACTTAGATACGCTACCTTAAGGGACCCACCATCAACTTAAATCTCCACAACTCTTTATTGACGGGGAAACTAATAAATGGCATTAGTCTTGGGCCCCACCATCAACTTCAGCTATAATCGCACCACAATTAAAGGGAAATCTTATACAATGAGCCAAAAGGCTCCACCGGCAGTAACTACTTCCCATATAAAATAGTCGTGCGCTTTCCTTAATTGGACAGTTATTTATCCTTAGTTCACTTAACTTCTTTTAATGTTAATAAATTGCTATCAATAACCAATTAACAGGATATTAAACGCAAACTGTGGATTTGTGTACAAATGTATCCATACATACTTTAAAGGCCAAATGTGAAGACATTTAGTTAAAGCATTTGGTATTTAGATTTGTAAATTGCCATGGAAAGAAATTGCAATGACCACATATGGTCCCACCAGACTGGGCAACCACCGGTTTTTCTTGATAAGATATCAAAGCTACATAAAATTCACAATCTAAATTGGATGGACTCAACAAAAAGAAAACTCAAATTTCGCCACATATTTCTTGAAGATTAAATTATGGAGCACTTGAAGCTTTGGAAATTAAACTAAAACATACCAAGTAGCCAAATTAAAATGCTTGGCCAGTCAAAACCGTTGAAGTACGTCTCTATAAAATTACTTGGACTTTCAGACAATGTATTTTCCATCAAGTCATCAAGTTCCATCATTTGATATTGTAACAACTTCGCCTTGATTCCGCCGTATGGAGTAGAGAAATGTAAAGATCACTTTGGAAATCCAATAGCAAGAATTTCATATTTGCAATGACGACTTTCGTGTGGCATAATAAAAATCATACAATTGCCAAGGCCTACTTTCTTTATTAAAAAACTATGCACAAAAATCTGTTAAAGTAATAAAAAAAAAAAAAAACTATGCACAAAAAGCCATACAATTGCCAAGGACTACTTTCACTATTAAAAAAAACTAAGAACAAAAGTCTGTACTCTTATAATTTCGAGGCCTATGCAATGACTAAATGCTTATTTAAACATGATACACAAAAGACGTGCATCAATTAGATTAGTATAGTTGCTTTTATTTAAAAAACCAGTCCTCCTTCCCATTCTTCATACTGGTTTTCAAGAAAGTCACCTATTTTATACATTTCGTGGATAATAACAAAGTTTGATAACTAAATTCAGTGGAATTCATTTCAAAGACTAAAAATTGTGTACTCATGGAATGCTTTAGTGCTGAAATTCTCTTCAATTTTGCTTTATGAAACCCTGCAAATATAGATATTACTTGCACATGTTAGTTGAAAATAATTCAAAACCTATCACAAACTAAATTTACATGGATTACATACGATTAGTTGGATTTCTACACAGTTAAGTGAAACGGAAGATTACTTTAGACATGAACGGATAAGGTAATAGGAAGATAATAAACTGAAAATAACAAAATAAATAAGCATCATAATTTGTGTTACATCTAATAAGCAAAGGGAGGAAATAGTAATAAGTATTATATTATTTGGATGGAAAGTTACTTGTTGCTCATTGAAGAATGCAATTTGAGTGCCAACTTGGTCGTGCAATGTGCTACTCAAAGGAGCCGTCCCTATAGCGAAAAAGCTCTTAATATCTGGCAAGTCACACAATTCCAATCCACGCAAATTATGCAACTCAACTTTGCTACCATCATCAGGATCTACGATACCCCGCATTCGCTTGCAACCAACAACTTTAATCTCTTCAAGCTGTGGAAGTCCTCTCACCATCGAAAGAGGAAACAATACTTCCATCTTGTCACACCTTTTGACTTGTATCACTTTCAATGTACTAAAGGACTTGGAGGAGATATGGCTGTTGCATAATTTCTCCAAGTTGATGAGATTATTGAGACGTAATGACTCCAACATCTTAAAATGTGTATGGGATGGTGATTGGTGGATGTAATGGATAGAGGGACTATTCTTGACTTCTAAATGCTTTAATTCTAGAAAACCTTCTTGGGACAACGCACAAATACTTTGCTCATTTCTATCCAAATTGTCTAGACACAGATGGTCACTTTTGCCTAAGATACTTTGAATGCATCCTTTCCAAAGAACATTGCCTAATGGATCCAGCTTGAGCTTCAATGTCCTCGGTCCTTTGCACTCACTCCACCAGTGCCACACATTACCTATTCGGATTTCATACTTGATTAATTTCTTGAGGTTTAGATCCCCTGGAAGCACACTTGGATCAAGAATGGAAACATGCAGGGTGCGGAGATTATTCATGTGATTCAACTCAATCAGGCTAGCATTAATTAGTGGAGTTTGGTCCATAGTATCCCATTGGTGAAAGCTATTCTTCATGTACAACTCCTCCAACTTGATCAAGCTTTGAAGTACCCCCGGTTCAATTATCTTAAGTTGTTTACAATGGTTCAAGTCTAACAACCTTAGGTCTACTAGTTGCCCAATTTCTCTTGGCAATTGATGAATATTGGAGTTTGCAAAACTGAGAATTTTTAGCCCTTTCAGCTTGCCAAGAACAACTACATTATCTAACGAACAACTGTCAAGACACAGAGTGTGTAAGTTCTCCAAGAATTGAAATGGCGATGAAGGGGAGCAAGTGAGACATATCCCAGTGAGATCTAAGACCATGAGTTTCCTCATAGAGTGAAATAATGAATCTAGGACCTCAAGAGATTCACCGTTTGTGAACAACAAAAAGATCTGCAATTCAGGGCAATACAATTCTTTGGGAAGCTCCTTTATGTTGACGTATGGAAAACATATTGCCCTACAACTTTTGAGCTTGTCCTTCAGCAACTCTATTAATAACTTATCTTTATCTTTCAACACAAGAAGAGGGTGATCTCTTGAAGCGACCGAGGCAACAAACTCACGAACCAAGTCATGTATCTTGAAACCATAATCATCACCATCCTCTAACAAAAGGGAGGAGGCTTGAAGAGTGTGAATCCCTGATCTCAAACTCTCTCTAGCTTCTTCCAAGTTATCATCTTCTCGAAATAGCCCCCAACCCACACCATACCTCACCAAGTATTCAAGAGAGGGCTTAGAGGTGCCATAAGCAACACAGAGTGCTAACAATGACTTTTCTGCGTCTTTTAACTTTTTGTAACTCAATTGCAACCTCTCATTTATCACCTCTCCAATTCCTTCATTTTTAAACAGCTTGATCTGTTTCAAAACATTCTTACATTCAGATAAACCAGCATGTTTAAAAACTTTTGCCATATTGACAATTAGGAAAGGCAAACCATAACATTTGTGGAGCGCTTCATCCACCAAGGGTTTGAACTCGTCATCATGAACTTTGTCTCCCACCAGCCTCTCAAACAAACTTCTTGCCTCTTCCTCCTCCAGCTCACCAAGGGGAAGTCCTTGTCGCAGCCCATTTCACTTCGCAAAACATTACGATCTCTTGACGTTAACAATAACTTGCATCCTATGACTCTGTTGTCGTGTCCGCAAGGAATGCCAACTTTGTTTAAATCGAGCCTCTCCCACAGGTTGTCCAGTATTATGAGGACCTTCTTTTTCTCCCTCTCCTCGTCTTTCAACCTCCCGTGCAGGAGTTTCGCTCGCCCGCTGATAGTCTCTTTGTTCTTTATCTCAGTAAGGCCCAAGGCGTCCGCAATCTCTCCTTGAATCGTCTTGATGTCTGGATTTTCCGACACGTCAGCCTTAGCGACCCAATGAAACGACTTCTCTTCGCTTATTTTCCTTTCAACATCCACTAAAAGGGTGGACTTGCCGATCCCGCCCATCCCATAAACCCCGACCACACTATTACTGTTGCCGGCAAGAGCGCCCATGATGTTCCGTATCATCAAAGCTCTGGATTCGAAGACGCCATCATCCCCAAGCTTAATCGACGTCGAGGCAGAATAAGTGAAAGCAGGATCGATGAAGGAGATGTCGTTCAATCCATTGAATGTGCTGCATTTTTGAGTGAGTTGCTTAATGACCTCGATCTTGCCCTCGGCCTTCCTGCTGAACTGGTAGCGAGATTTGGGGTCGGAAAGAGTCCCATAGCAGCAAGTCTTGGTCGCCTTTCCGTCGTCCAACAGCTCTCGCGCCTCTTCCAAGGCCTTGTCAGCATTAACCTCCCACGTCGTGAAGACATCGAGGAATTTCCGAACATTCCTTCTAGCCTCTTCCACAAGAACCTTGACCCTCTGATTCTCGTTCTCCAGATTCTGGACTTCCCCCGAAGACGGTCGGCGAATCTCTTGGAGGAGATCACGTATCCGAATCCACGTTCGATGGGAACAACTACATAGCTCTTCAAGACATCCCATCCAATACCAACGACAGGATCTGCCGACATTTTTCTTTGATTTTTTTTTCCTGAGAAAGAAAGAGCGAGAAAAAAGAGAGACGGAGAGGGAGAATGATGAAAAGGAGCAGCAGAAACTAAAGAGGAGGAGGAGGAGGAGGAGGAGGAAGAAGAATGGTTGAGCCGACGAGAAGAAAGAGCGAAACAGAGCAAGAGACGAACAAAGCCAAGAGATTTGAGCACAGAAAAAGGAGGAAGACAGGAGGAAGAGGATGAGGAAGAATGGGTGTGCCGAGGAGAAGAAAGAGCGAAACAGAGCGCGAGACGAACAAGGCGAAGAGATTCGAGCGCCAAAAAAGGAAGAAGGAAGGGGAGCGTAGAACAGGCAATCGAACGATGAAAAAGAGCAGCAGATACTGAAGAGGATGAAGAGGAGGAAGAGGATGAGGAAGAATGGGTGTGCCGAGATGAAGAAAGAGCGAAACAGAGTGAGAGACGAACGAGGCGAAGAGATTCGAGCGCAAGAAACGGATGAAGGGGAGCGTAGAATAGCAATCGAGTGGAGAGAGAAAGAGATGATTATCAGCTGTTAAAAAGTAAACAAACGATTCGACTTAAACCATCCACGTGACATGGCGTAGA
Source organism: Eucalyptus grandis (assembly GCF_016545825.1). Taxonomy (NCBI): domain Eukaryota; kingdom Viridiplantae; phylum Streptophyta; class Magnoliopsida; order Myrtales; family Myrtaceae; genus Eucalyptus; species Eucalyptus grandis. Next base: position 14,457,412 of record NC_052618.1, on the reverse strand, counting down.
ATAGCAACCATTGTACCGTTTGACGAAAGAGAACACGTGACATGTAACTTTACCCAGTCTGTCATCAACTCAATTTTTAATGGGGACCATGTTCCAACAAAGCAGAAAGAAAGCACGAGTCGACCCTCGGAACTTCCAGAGTACTCAAGAAAATACATAAAAAGAGATCTTTATTCTTTATCATGATATTAAATATTTTCATCGACATCTGCGTGCCTTGTGTGAATTTGAATTTGAAATCTACATGACAATTACTTTTTTTTTTTTTGACTCGGGGAACCTCCGCACTCTGACCAACGCGGAAGGCCCGTTTAGGCCCGAGGTACAGAGGGAATAAACTCTAGAGGCGACACGTGCTAGCTACCACACACATGCCACCAGGTAAGTCAGCATGACGTAGCTAGGATTCGAACGCTAAACCTTTTGTGAGAGGAGCAAACGCTTGAGCCAACTACGCTGCAATGCTAGGTGGTCATGACACCTACGTATTCGTCATATACCAAGGCAGAAGGTACGGATGTCATTGTCCCCACCTCAGTAGACCTGGGCTCGGAAGTTGAGGACTCGAGCATTGACCTTGAGGTCTACGACCTAACCTCTATGGACCCAACCCTATTGCCAAGAGCTTAGAAACGAACGTTAAGGTTTCTATACTCAAATGCGGAATTTCTAATCCAAGCATTAATACTTTATCATATTTTCAAAAATAATTTTAATTTTTTTAAAGAAAATCATTTTTCTAAAAGTAATGATTAATATGGATGGTAGAACAAATGTTTATCCGGATATTCTTGACGTACAAATTCCCCTTTAGAGCATTTACAATACCAAAAAAGGAGTCCCTGCAGAGACTTTAGGAACATCCTCTATGATTATGTCGGTTGTGTTTTTAGTGATTGGAAAGATGGACAGATTGAAATCTTTTTCCAACTAAAATGCACTCTGGTAATATCCTCTACCCAAAAAAATAAAAAATAAAAGTCTATTTTCTAAAGTATTGTGAGATTTTTCACTATGCAAGTTTCTTGCTTGGACCGATAGAATTTGACGATTTAATTGTTTTGATTTCACACAAGACTTGCCATGTTTGAAAATTGTAATTGACCCCAATAGATTAATGTTATTTGCTATTGAGCCATTGTATCTAGATGGTAGGCAAATTCAATTATTTAAATAAATTAATTTAATAAGGAAAACGTCTATATATATGGTAATTTTTTTTTGAGGTTTGTCGTGACCCTCTTGAGTACAGTCTTCCCAAGGGGAAGCGGATCTAATGGATTATCTAGCGGGACCTAGCATTACCTCTACTTGAGTTTTACTCAATCGCGCTCTACATAAGTTTTCCCAAACTCTTGTCGCTTGCGGTGTTAGAAAATTTAAATATTGATCTAGGGATGGGATTCTACCATATAATAGAGAGACCACCAACCTATTAGTGTTGGTTAGGACCTAAGTAAAATGTGAGAGAATGTTCTACTTTCCGCGAAATAGAGACGCTAGGTTAAGGGACTTGATTATACTAATCATTTATTCTATGCATTTTGGTACCCAAATTCAATTCATATGCCTATAAATTAATTTATGTGGTCTTGTCAAATTATGGAATTATAACGTTCTATCTACTGAGTATTCATGCACGATTGTTCAATTTGAGTTGTTCCTTAAGTGGGTCGTCATCGTCAAAAGAAGCTAAAGATATCGAAACGCAAAAACCATTTAAGGAATTTTGAACAAACGCATCAAAAAGATAATGCAAGACCAGCAAGGGTAAGGTAAGGAAAGCAAACCTGATAGTAGTTGGGTAAAGAATCTTACATGGCATTGTATTTAAGCCCCGAGACAAAACCCTGTAAGTTAAAATTAAAACCTCACGTCACTCAAACATGATTCAATAACACAGTATCAAATGCGGTAAAGTCATATCGGGCAAAGAATATACACTATCTTGTTATTAAGCGTCGGACATGAATAATCACCTACTATAACAAATCTTTAACAGCATTAGAGACGAAAACATCCATCAAAATAATCCTCAATGTAATCCTAATATAAACACAAGGAGAAGATTAAAAAAGTGCTTTTAATTTTTTTTTAATCGTTTTATAAAAGAAAACAAAATCTAAAAGCAATTTGATTCTTATAGTCACTTTAACAAATCCCTAATTCTTAAGCATATATTGTTTATCTATTCTTATTTGCACTTTAGCATTTTTCTTATTCTTAACCATATATTGTTTCTTTGTACACCAACTGTATTTTACACTTCAGCAAATCAGTTTTAAAGATCACTTTAACATATCTTTATAGATAGTTCTTGAAATAGCTTAACACTGCATGGGGAGATTATCCAATATCTAACTCAAATTTATTGATGTGATGCCAATTTAGTCCTAAATTTTGCAATTTTACTAATTTAGTCATAAACCTTTTGTTCGAAATTCCAATATAGGCATTTTAATCAATTTTAATTGCAAATCGCTAAGGTGTCAATGTGCCACGAATGATGATTGACAACAATCGAAGACCATATCAACGATTTCCAGGTAAAATTGACTAGAAAAACTACATTGGAATTCCATGAAAATGTTGTGGACTAAATTGACAAAATTAAAAAGTTTGTGATTGAATTGACATTTATGCAATAAGTAAAAACTGATTAGGCAGTTATCCCCAACGCATGGATACCCGCCAGTAAAAAGGGTAACATAGGGTGGGTGGGCGTGTGTATTAGAGGTTCACTCCATTATTGTAGATATTTCAAAAGATATAACTAAGTGTGTAATGACTTATGAGAATTTTGTATTAAATAATTGTGTGGTTACTTATTATGAGAAAATACTTGTTGTATTTTGCAAGTATATTATTAACATTCGATAGAGAAAATACATAACTTGATAGCCCAAACTTAACAAATCGATGATATAATATCAATCAAATCTCTAATGAACAAGATGCTTGATGTAGATATATCTTTTATGACATAATTATCTATTTCACAAATGAATGATATTAGAGCATTAAGAAAAGTATCTATCGTCGTAATAAAAAAATTATGGTACATGCTTTACAAATAGATCAACGTCAAAAAGTAAAATAAACAACTGATAGCAAATCAATAGGATAAAAAAACTATCCATTATTACAAAATTTCTATAGAAAGAAAATAATAATTTTTTATTGATTTTGTGCGTGAAGTGAGTGCATAACATTGTTTTTTTTTTTTCAATAAGTGCATGGTTTTGTTTCAAAAAAGTATAATTTGTCAAAAAGACGATTTACACCGAACAAACACAATGATAAGTATAGTCAAATTTAGAGCCCCTTTCCACAGAGAGATACCCCAGGTGATCGTGGAAAAATAAAGAAGGAAGGTAATGACGATCTAAAAATGTGGAATGTGGGAAGATGACTATAAGAGAATGGGTATTTTAGTATTTTGTCCTTTTGGGTCGCTCTAGGAAATATTACCTAGAAACAAATTTGGAACAACCCCAATAAACTATCATGTATAAAATTCAGTTGCTCATGCCATCCAGAAAAGGCAAGGCCCCTTTATGATTGGTCACTACACCCTCAAGAATTTTTTAATATTTTAAGAGGAGCTACTATTCTCAAATGACCTAACAATAAGAAAAGATTTCTTACTGTTGAAACATATTACAACTAATCTCTATCATTTCTTTTGTAACCTATTCATGAGATTCCACATTACTCTTAATAAATGCTACTTGCATTGAGTAAATGTATCTATCATAGTGAAACCGGATTTCATGGTAATATATTTCATATATTGTAAAAACACTCATTAGTAGTAACATGTTAATTTTAGCAGTACCTCCTTTTCATTAGTGTAATATCAACGAAATTCAATCAATCAAATCAAATAATGGCTAATCCATAGAAAAAAGCTAAAAAAAAAAAAGATTTTAAAAAATTTAGAGAATAAAAACAAATTTTTAAGCGTGGGGCAGTTTTAACGGCCAAAACAATGAAGGAAGGTTGTGCTTAAATTCAAAAATGTTTAGTGAAGAATACAATTGAAATTTAAGAATGTTTAGTGAAGATTATGCCCGGTGGCGTGACTCGTGAGTATCATCGTATGGTCTTTGATGTACATGTCCCAAGATTTGTCTCTATTATATATACTATGGTTTAAGTTAGCACTATCTATTTACTCTTTCGAGCTCTCTACGGCTTTTTTTATTTATATTCCTGTAAGATGTACACGAGGTCTCTTATTCAAACTTGTACACGAGGTCTCTTATTCAAACTTGCATAAAGTTATTTCCTTTGACAGATGCCCTTTTTGCAAGATAATAAGTCAATTTCATTTTGATTGACAGTTAAATTTACAGTTAATCTCTCTCTCTCTCTCTCTCTCTCTCTCTCTCTCTCTCTCTCTCTCTCTCTCTCTCTCTCTCCATATATACACATATATACGTACATTTGTATTGTACAATTATTTTATAATTGTCAGATTCAAATGTCACCTTGCTCCTATATCATTGTATCAATTGGGGATAAGTGTATTGAAAACTCTACAACTTATTAAGAAAGTACAATCGATTCCTAAAACTTATCACGAAAATACAATTGATTTCTAAAATTTTTGAAAAGTGTAATAAATGAAATGACTTAATTGGACAAATTTGACAACTTTTAGGACTTGTCTACTATTTTTAAAATTTTAAGACTTAATTGCATTTTTAATTATAAGTTTTTCGACTTCTAATGCACTTGTTTCTATCTATTATGACTATTTGAAAATTTTAAGACTAATTTCTAACAAAGAAAATGTTATGGCTAATTGAAGTCATGAGTATGTTCTCTTTGTAATAAAGTTGATAAGGATCTTTTGCATAACTACCTAGCTTAAGAGGAATAAGTACATATAAAAAAAACTGCCGTACAAAGTCAGCGACTTTTTTCATAACCTAGGGGCACGAGTATGGAGACCCATAATTCCAGAAACCCACGAAATTTCTCATAACCTAAGAACAAGTTAAACTCAGGCCTTTGGTCTGCAAAAGTGACTATAAACCAAAACAATTTGCATATAGTTTCAGGGATTCAAAAAAGCAACCTTCAGTTCTTGAGCTGGAATTCTCCAACACCTCAATTAACTGCACCAATTTTGGAGTTGAATGAGCATAATTTTGTATTATAAAAAGTAAGCTTGTTTTGCACTGTGTATCACTGCTTGAGAAATGGCAATGTTCACATAAAATTATCATAATATTAGTATTAAACAATTGCAAGATGAAGGTGCTAGGTGATATAATGTTATAATAATAGTATCATATGATAGATATTCATAATATTGGCATCAGATATACTTTGAATATTAAACTGGCTAACTAATTTCTCTTTATTAGTTTCACATGACAAAATTGCACATCAAAATTGTTAGGTTGGAAATGCCAATTTACCCCTGAATCTGTGTACGCATTATGACCATTTGAAAACATACTGACTCTAAAACAAAAAAATTAAAGCGACGAAGGACACTATCCTTGTAATTAGATTCAGTAGAACCTTTATCTAGTTAATAAGAAATTAATGAATATAAGAATATCATCATATATGACTAAAATATCTAGTCAGTAGTGCATAACATTAGCTTAAGCAGAGCCTTGGTGGCCACATTCTTTTTGAACATATAAAATCCATAATCTGGAAAATCTTGATTTCTCTTTACTCAACACAATACTGTTTTTTAGATAGTCAACAAGTTGAATACAACGTTGAGCTTCCATCTTTCTTCGTTTAGCAACATCTATTGCTCTTAAAATAACTATAGAGATGCAGCGAAACAAAAAGAATTAGAATGCACAAAATGAAACTCTCAACCAATGATCTCCCAAACTTTCTAGCATTATAAATGCAGAATAACGAATTAGCTATAATAATAACAAAAAAAAACAACTTTTAATATCTCAAAACCATTGTCTATAACCATTTAAATAAAGAGAATTATTTGTTAGTTCACTGACATATGAACTCATCTAAATAGAATCTCATATCTAATTAAGTTGTTGAAACGATCTCTTCTAGAAATAATGAAAAGAACTGGAGATTCTATTATGACATTTTGAAAAATATTATAGCTAAAGCTCAGCGAAAGCATAAGTGTAATTTAATATTCCAGAGCGTGCTGGTGCTCCAGTCTTTTAGATAAGTCAGCCTTTTCTTTTTTTATGATTCAAAGTCTGAAGACGTTTTGTAGTTAAATTCTTACATAAACAAATTTGTGACATAAGAAAAGTAGGTGACAGTATTTAAACAAGAATTTCTTATAAAGTGTCTGTTGTAAATAAGAAAATATAAGACAATAGATGAGAGAGAACACGGAAAAGGCAGCTTTATTATTCTTTTTGAAATAAAAGTCAGGGTTTATTAATGATTGAGTTTACTTAAAAGGAAGTGATTTAAGCCAAATTGGGTGCGTAAATAGCCCCACCAATTTTTGTTAAAAAAAAAAAAAAGGGCCCACCCAATGTGTGTGTGCATACACCAAATCATCACGACGACTTTAGAAGATCTTCGCAACTATTTTTCAAAGGTTCTGGTGGATAGAAGGCCCACCCGAGGAATCTTTCTTTTTTAATCTTGCGAATTTCGCCTTTCGGTGCCAGAAAAGCCCATCGTGACTTTCACTTTGAAAAAGTATACACTGTTAATAATATTTGATTATGCGTTAGTGAAAGATTAAAGATGCATGTCAATATTATCATTGATTTATGCGTCCTAGGAAAAAGTATGTACTTTTAAATTTTGTAGCATTCCAAGAAGGGTTAATACCCTTAAAAACCCCAAATTGGTACACTTGTGACAAATTTACTCTAAACTATTTTTTTGACCATAAAAAACCCCAAACTAGTATACCCTTGACAAATTTACCTCGACTGATTATAAAAAATCCTAATCTAGTACATTTATGATAAATTTACCCCAAACTAATTTATTCGACTGCAAAAAACTCCAAAAATGGTAAATTTGTGACAAATATACCATTTGCTAAATTGGATTAATACCACAAAAAAATCGCAAAAATTGTAAATTGTGACAAGCGGAGCATAAAATCATAAATTGGTATATTGGTCAACTGTCACATGTTATTTAACTTAATAATTTGATAATAAAATTTAATAAAAACTAACAGAGGATAAATTTGTCACAAATGTACCGGTTTGGGGTAAATTTGTCAAAGATATACCAGTTTAGGGATTTTGGTGGTTAAAAAAATAGTTTGTGGTAAATTTGTCATAAGTGTACTAGTTTGGGATTTTTAAGGGTATTAACCCTTCCAAGAAAAACCCATCAGGACTTCCGCTTTAAAAAGGAATCAAAAGACAAATTGACAGAACCACTAGAAGTGGGCTGCTCAAGGTATATGCACTCATAGTCCAAAAGCATAAATAATAAGGTTGGAATTTTTCTATTGTGTCTGTGTTCTTGCTCTTTTAACCATAACTTAGACCCTTTTATCAATAGTTACTTCTTGAGATGAGTTTAATGTGAATTTTCATTTTTCATTTTTTTTCCTCAACGGCAGCATCCATCGACCTTTTTTCTTTCAAGAAAGAGCGGAAGAAGACATGGCAGATTTTCCTCTCCAGACCACTAGTTTTAGGAGTAAAACCTCCAATCTTATCTTCATGCTTGATGATATTCCATAACTTTTGTATAGTGCTCATTTAAATGATTTTTTTCTTTAGAATATGTTCCTTGGAAGTCCTAAAACTTGTCACAAAAATACAATTGAGTCATAAAACTTACAAAAATGCAATTCAGTCTTAAAACTTATAATGAAAGTGCAATTGAGTCTTTTGTTAATTTAATCCAATTTGTCTAACAGAAAAAATACTAACGTGGCTTTTTTAATACAATTTCTCTTGTATGGCAATGACATGGCTAAAACAATGTAGTTTTGGTCTAAATTTGATTTTTTAATACATCTTTACTTAAATTAAATGATAAATAAGCTAAAATTTCAAAGAAGAAGAAGAAGAACTAGCAGTGAGGGCTTGAGGTTGCAAGCCCTCACCACCACCCTTCCCCCCACCATCGCCGGGAAGGGTCGGTGATAATGGGTGAAAAGTTGACGAGGGTTGATCGGCCCCCGAGATTTGGCCAAGGGTCACCAGCCCTTGGCCGTGGCTCGACGAACCTCACCAACCGTAGGTGAGGCCTGTTGACCCTTGGCTAGATCTAGGCGAGGTTGCAACCCTCACCCAAATCAAGTAAGGGTCAATAACCCTCGCCTAGATCAAGTCGAGGATCATCATTGGCTGAGTTCGATTGCTACTACTAGACCTTAGTTTGAACTAGGTGAGGGCTATCAACCCTCGTTCGATCTAGGCGAGGGCTACGACCCTCGCCTAGGTCTTCTTGAGGGCCAATAAGCCTCGCTTGAGGTCGACAGGGGTTGCCGAGCCCTTCTCAGCAATAGTGGGGCAGTGACGATGGCGAGGGCTTGCAGCCTAAGCCCTTGCTACTAGTTCTTCTTCTTCTTCTTCTTTTAAATTTTAGCTTATTTATCTTTTAATTTAAGTAAAAAAAAAGTATTAAAAATCATATTCGAACCAAAAGTATGTCGTTTTGGCCACATCATCACTATGTAGGAAAGATAAAATATCCAAAAAAAAAGCCATGTCAGCATTTTCTTTTAGTAAAATTGGATAGAGTTAATGAAAAGACTCAATTATAACTTCATGACAAATGTCAGGACTTCCAGTGAACATATCCCTTTTTTTTTTTTTAATTACTTGAGTACCATGAATTTTAAAAAATATTAACGTGAGCGTTTTAATTTTTTTTCGATTATTTAAGTACCATGATTTCTAAAAAACAAAATCTTCAACTAAGACTTGTAAGAAAGTCTCGGGTGTTTGATGCTCCTCATCCTAAGTCATTTACAAGAAATCAATGCTTTCGAGATATTAATTTTTAAGGTGGACATGGGTGGGAGATGGGACATCCCACAATCTAATGTCTAGTCAAATAATTGCATATTATGAGCTGTTTTAGTCACTTTCTTACTAGTAACCCATTTAAGTGTGGATGACCATAGGCAAAGCCTAAGCAACGTGCATAGCTTTCTTCCAATGACATACGGACCTCATTTTTACATGCATGGTTCAATCATGGGATTCTAGTAATAACGCATGGCTGCTTTCTTCAAAATAATAACTTTAATCAGATTGTAATAGAAAACAAAAGTATAGAATAAGAGTTCTAAATGCCGTTATCAAATCATTTGCCTTGTAATGCTCATTATTAATAGGAACTCATATTTTTATGAACTTGTCATTTGTAAAAGATGTGATTTAACTACCAGTTAAAAAGAGCATGAAGTGTAGCAAAAACATAGCTTATAAAACTACAAGTGACGTCACTGATAACTCTATAAAAATAGAGTTATTTTACCTATTTTAGGCAACAATTAATGCATTATCTATGAGAAAATATTTGGATTTCCTTCCGATTATTTAAATTTTCCTTATTTATGCAGAATAATGAGATATGGAGAAGATAAGGAAAAGAATGGCAATTATCAGGAATTCAAATAAAAGCAACAGTTGAAGATAGATATCAAATTAGGAAATTCTTGATTTTGTTCCCTAATGTTATCTGCAAGCGTTGGGAGATAGATATCTTGGATATATCCTATAAATAGAGACAGAGAGAGCAGCTAGGTTTTTTTAGAGGGAGGAGGAGTGAGATCGTTTTTCATTCTTCTGAGAGTTTTTTCAAGTATTTTGAAGAGAAGACAAAAGTGGTGACAGAATTCTTGTCCTTTGATTCAAGATGCTGGGTTTGATCTATATTTCTATTTTTATTTCTTATTCTACTATGTTCTAATTTTCTTTTGTTAGGCTACGATGTAGCCTAACCATGATGATATGAATTTCATGATTTTTATGTTTTACAATTGATTTCATTCATGTGAGTTATATATTATTGCGTTCTTGCTTTTGAGTAATCGGCCACCACTTGAATGATCGATGTGCATGTTTGAGGCGAGAGGTGATAATATGCAATTGCTCATTATAATATATAACCATGAATTAAACGTAGATAGAAATATACCGCATTATTTGTGTAGCTTTCGGTGATAAGGTGATCCAAAAGACTCATTGTAAACCGAGAATATTCATAGTTTTTAATGCACTCATGTTTATTTTAATTCACATAGAGATATAGTGGATTAATAAGCTGAGTAGGTTTGTTATACCTAGAGATAGGATAATAAATAGATTAGGAAATTCCGCTATCACATGTTTGATATCGTTCTTGTATTCATAACAATATGAAATTCATATCTAGTGGTTATGGTGAAATCGTATGCTCTAACATATTTATCTGATTGATTTTACTGCATTTAGTCTTCAAGTTTTGTTTTTAATTTATTCTAAATTATATTTTGATTTGTTAGATAAATTTTAGAATTAATCTATTTTAGTATTTAATTAGTTTATTAATCATCGATCTCCGTGGGACGATACTTTTTCTCATCATTATATTACTTGTTCGATACGTGCACTTGCGTTTAGAATTTTACGAACAAAATTCTTATGATTGCAATTCGGACTTGGCAAAGTGCAAGTTAATTGTAATTTAGTCATCATTTTTTAACAAGATATGATGGATCTCGGCTTTACCTTGCAAGATCTGTTTGAATGCCTAATAGCCATGATTTGACTACTTCCCTTAATAGATTCCTTGAAGAATGCAAATAGAAGTGTTTGCCCGCATGCATATTGGAACAAACAATTGATGGATATGAAAGACTATAATATTAAGCACGTAGAACGAGAGAAAACACAACATGTATATTCGTGCACTTGGCGGTATTTGCTAGTTTCAAGAATTACAATTACCAACCTTAATTATACAATATGACGCAAAATCTGAATGACATCAATATTAATGTGTCAAAATTTGTGCTCTTCAACTATACATAGGGTATCTGACCATAGGAAAAAAAAAAGTATACGTAGGGTACATATGTAATCTCAAGTCTAAGCCTTAGGTATAAAGGATAAAGCAAACAAACCAAAAATTCAAAAACAAATTATAAATACGAGGTAACCTTTCCAATTTGAAGAGATGCTACTAATGAATTAAGCTTGGGACTTTTCCACGATTCTCTTCATATCAGATAGCTGCGTCACCCTTTTGAAATGACTCTGGAGGTGCAATGTAAAAAAAAAAATTAAAATTGCTCAAGATGAAATTCTTGCCCAATGATCTCCCAAATTTTCTAGCATTATCAACGCAGAAAAACCAACTAGCTATAATAATAATTTAAAAAGAAAAATCTATGTCTCAAAACCTTTGCCTATAACCATTTGAATAAAGAGAATTATCTATTAGTTCAATGACATATAAATTGGTAAATTAAATCTCATACCAAATTAACTTGTTCATATGTTCTCTTCTACAAAATAATGACAGTTCAAACATCACGAATCAAAGAACTGGAGATTTGGTCATGATAAATTGGATAAATTATGACTAAAGCTCTCTGAGAGCATAAGTGTAATTTGATATTCCAGAACATGCTTATGCTCCAATCTTTTAAACAAAGCACCCTGTTTTTTTGTGATTCATATGCTGAAGACGTTTTCTTACATAAACAAAATTTTGAAATCAGAAGAGTAGGTGACAAGGTTGAAACCATAATATAAGAAAATATACAAGACAATATATGAGAGAGAAAATGGAAAAGGCAGATTTATTTATATTTTAAGAAAAGGCAGGTTTATTAATAATTGAGTTTACTTTTAAAAAAAATGTGATTTTAAGCCAAATTGGAAGCGTGAATAGCCCCGCCCAATGTGTGTGTATATGCATATATACAACGAATCATCACAACGACTATGGAAGATCTTCCTAACTATTTTTTCAATGGTTCCGGTGGAACCAAAGGCCCACCAGAGGAATCTTTTCTCTTTTAGTCATGTGAATTTCACCTTTCGATGCAATAAAGCACTAGTTAGTGGAAGATTGGAGATGCATGTCCATATCATCATTGATCATTTGTGAGAGGTCAAAAGTATTTACTGTTAAATTTTGTGAATTCCAAGAAAAAAAGACATCTTGACTTCTTAAAAAAAGGAGTCAAAAAGACAAATTGATGGAGCCACTAGAGAAGTGGATTGCTCCAAGTAGATGCAAACTCCTAGTCCAAGTAGAACATTATCGAAAAATTGTCCTGTGATGATAAGGTTGGATTTTTCTAACGTCTCTTTATTCTCTCTCTTTTAATCGCAACTTAGACCTCTATATCAATAATTACTTCTTGGGATGAGTTTAATGTGATTTTTCCCATTTTTCTCAACGGTAGCATCGATCTGACAAAGCGAAAATGATAAGAGACAAAGAAGGCGAAGAGATATGATGCAGAAGAGGATTAGGTACAAGTCCTAAACCCAATCCTTGTGTGGTTCATCAAATGATATTAAAAAAACAGAGAAGTTGCAGAAAGTAATGAAGTGCCCAAATGACGTCATCTAACGTCATCTCACGTAGTCTACGTGGACGGTGCGACATCATTTGTCTTATCTACGTGGATAATTTTTTTTTTTTTTTAAAGAAATGGCACATCATTTAAAATTCTTGTTGAAAATAACCACTAAGTTGTTTGGCCGGAAATTCTCATCATTGGCATCTAAGTGTTCATTTCTTCTTCGATTTTAGCATTTAAATATACATTTTTGAAGTTTTGACACTTATGTGTCATCTCATACTAAGTTGTGGCACTTGAGATGTTTTTCTTCCTTCTCTATTTGTTTGCCATCTGTAGTTCTGGTTGTGATAATGCCTCTTGTTTGACGAGGGGTCATTCGGTTCAGTCACCATTCACTTTCACCTATTGTTTCTACTGTAGTTTTTTTTCTTTTTTTGTAGGTCTCCACGATGTGCAATCTTTGGATTAACTTTTTGTTCCGGCATGGTACCATGACTTGTTGAATATTATCTTTCTAGAAATTGGACAGTGTTGATTTTCAGTTGAAGGATGAAATATCCTCTTGATCTTCATACTCTGCTTGCATACTTATATAAGTAGAAATGCCAAAATCTTTTAAAACCTTACCGATGGAAGTCACAATTACTCTCTAATCTAAATCAAGAATTGTACTGCCATCCAAAAAGTTCGTGGGTAACCAAATAATTTTGGACTGTTCACTATCTTAGCCATACCCATTTGAGTCATTATCAATTGGGCTTTACAAATTTTAGCGATGGAGACATCCACCTTGGGATAGCTAATTGACCAAATGCCATACATTGATGACCCTGCTTTATGCCATTGGCAATACTTTACCAATATAAAAGCATGCTTTATTTCCCACTAAAAAAAGTTGATGTTGAATTTATTGTCACTTACTTTTGCTGTGGACTTTCGTGGTCTCCACAGTAAAGAATATCAAAAAATTAATTTGAGGGGACAAGGGGATTGAGACTTTATGTGAGTGACTCTTTAAATTAGGTATATGGTCATTTTAAATGAATATCCTAATCTTAAAAGATGACTAGTTTCAATGTGGATGCTAAAGCGGTCATGTTGTGTTTAATACTTTTGAGGAAAAGCAAAATAGTGAGCATAGGCACAATTTCTGGAAGTGGGGAGTGATGGAATGACGTGTCGATGTTCAATTGAGTTGAGGTATGGTTTTTCCACCTCTCTTGCTTTCTCTTTAGAATCCAATTCAAATTGCTTTAAAGCACTAAAATCAACTCATAATCCACCAAAACCCAATCTAATCGATGGATCTCGACTTTTTAAGGTGATGCCAAATAGTTGTTGCACCCCTACTGCTTTCACTTTCATCATTAGTTATCCTTAACATCTCTTGCTTTTTGAAAATGCACTAGTGTCGCTTTTTCTTTTCCAGGATCCCCATGTAAGATTGCGGGAGTGTTGTGCTCCTTGCTTGGAATGACAAATACTTACATGGACTCAAAAGATGAATCAAAGCAGTCAATCCTATAATACTCACCATGGGTAGTGATTGACTTGCCCTCAATTTGTATTCTAAGGTGCAGTCATGATTTTTCATGTAATAATACTCATGAGTAATCTATTTAGTCAATAGTGCATAATATTAGCTCAGGTGGAGCTTAGGTAGCCATGTTATTTTTCTTTTATTTCTTTTTTCTGGAGAACATTGTAAATCTAATTCTTGAAACAAGGATAAGTCCTTTCTAGTTATTTAGATTGTTGTGTATCAATCTTAGAAACAATCTGTCATTGTATAATTTTGTAGATATGTATTCTTCAATTGATTCTGTATGTGAAGTTGGTGCATAATTCTCGAAAGGAAATTTTACACCCAACAAACAATGATAAGCATAATCAAATTCATACAGTACGAGATGTATGAAGCTTTGCTCCTCAAGCAGGGAAAGTCTTCCTTTTGGATCAATTGCTCCTTTGGGCTTTACATCGTCAAATAATGCCCAGAAGATTGGATGTTTTAAGAACGAGCTCACCTTAGCTTATGTTGAGGGCCAGACCTTACCGATCAATTTGGTGCTTGGGCTTTGGCCCGATGTATGAAACCGGGTACGAGTTTAAGCCTAGTAGAAAGAGGCGGATATCTTTTTCTGTAGTAGGTTTCTGTTTTCATATGGAGTTTAGATATTTAGTGCAACGACGAAATGAGCCTCAACATTTTTTCATGTAGACGATGCAGAGACTTCTGTAATATATGACTCGAGCATCTCCATACAAATACAATAACTAAACTTATACAAATAATCACACCAAGCCAATGGATTCAGGTTAAGTAAACTTGATTATAAGCATGAGTACTCACTCACATTCCCTCAAGCTCTCCTGCTAGGTCTGAAGTCAAAGCGGAGAGAATTAGGAAATGATTTTGCAACGGAAAGCCTCACCTAGTCCGCCATGCATCTTTTGTAAGGGACATATTTGGTTAATAAATGATTTGTCTGTGTGTGAGATTTTACGGATAAGTAAGTAAACAATGATCTGTGCCACTTGATCATTCATATATTCAATCACCTCCTCTACAAACTGACATATATAACAAAATCTCATTGAATTGACAAAAATGATAAGCACAAATAAGCCTCCCCTGGATTTGAGGGCACAAATCTACCTTTCTCTATGCACGAAGGGATTAGATAAACCCTCCTTTGTTCAAGGAAAGAAATTGTGTAGGCAAATACCTTTTATAATCACAAATCTCATGAATCTGTCATTCTTCGGAGACAATTCTGACTATAAAGAAATATAATTTGAGATAAATAAGATTTTAAACCATCAGAACTCTTTGAAGTTAAAATAATGAAACATCATTAATCGTCATCCAACAATTTTTGCTTTGATGGTAGTTCAAAAGTTTTCTGAGAGTCCAGCTCGTCCATTTTCGTATAAGTAATAGAAGCTTAAACTCAAGAAAAGAAAAGAATGGAGAACCCATTAGAGGAACATTTGTCTAACGTAGATAAATGTACTGATGATGGAACCCACCAACAGAAACCCAATCACCCTGTTTGTGTTTTACCGGTGTCAGCGTCCTCGTCCCAGGGGACAGAATCGTCTTCTTCGATAGAAAGGCTCTGCCTGCAGCATTTTCTGCTGCGAAATAGCCATGCCCTGATTCATTCCCTTGCTTATTATTGTTCATGTTATCGTGTTTTAGACACTACCATCTTTGAATCATAGTCGAAGACAATGATTCTAAATAGCAAGGGCTTAATTCGTTAAAATAACACCAATTTAGGTTCAAATCTCAACTCTTGCCCCACACTTTTTTTTTTTTTTTTTATCTCATAAACAATCACCAACTTTGGCTTCATATCCAAATCTGACCTCTGTTAACTATTTGTCCGTCCGAGGAGTATCCTTAAACATCTCATTTGTCAATTTCAATCGTTCTTTTTTTCCCAAATCAGAATTATACATAGCTTTTCCTCTTCTTCTTTTTTATTCTTTTTTAATCTTTCTTCTTCTTTTCACTGCCTAATGTTGTCCGTCCATGGCCACCATCATCCCACCTTGTCATCCTCCACTTCCTTCTTGCGGCCGCCATAGTGTCTCCGGCCTCCGCGCCGCCACCGACTACATTTGTCAGTGGCAACCGCGGATGGAACCCCGGCATCCAGATCTTCTACCTCGGCCACCTTCTACTCCACCTGCACACATTTCTTTATACTCTTCAGTGGAATGAGCTAAATCTGTATTCCAAAGCCCATTTCCAATTTTTTTTTCAGCTTCTTCAAGGCAAATTTGGTAACTGTACAATGCTTCTCTGCTGTCATTGCATTTTTTTTTCCTCATATTTTAAATGAAACTGGTCGTGATCTTATTCTGAAAAAAAAAAAAAAAAATCTAAACTTTCTGCTGATTCACTCATTTTGAATCAAGAAACATGCACAGACTCGGATTGAAAAGCCATGGACGGACAGATATTAACCTCCAAAAATCTAGCTGTGGCTGCCGTCGACCCTGCTCGACCTTAATCAACACAAATCTGAGGTCAAGCTGATCCCCATATCTCGAATCTAGGGCTCGCTTGAGTTTAGATCCAAAATTTGAGGCTCGAGAGCGCCGGCCGAGCTCGAGCTCGACGACAGTGAGGACGAACCGCGGCCGGGCTACAGGACATTGGAAGCCAGGGCTCATCGGCCAAGAGTAGAGGCGATGGTGGTGGAGATATGGGGCGAGAGGTTGGGGAAAACAGGAATCTCAGCGGTGGTCGAGGGCGGAAGCGAGGATGAACGGCTGGGGTTGTGGAAGGTGGCGAGGTGGCGGTGGACAGAGGGCTGGGACGGCGGTGAGGTGGTGGTGGACGGAGGGCTGGGCCGTTGATTGGATCGTGCAGCTGACTCACGGTGGTCAGGCTGTTGTCCAGACTCCAGTGAAAGGAAGAAGAAGAAAGAAAAAGGACAAAAGAAAAAAAAGAAAAGAAAAAGAAAGACAGCTTATAAATTCTGACTTGGAAAAAGATAATGACTTCCTTGTAAAAAAAAAAAAAGATAATGACTTTAAATTGACGCATCAAACATTTAACACCATTAGTTGATGGAAAGTTAACCGGGGTCAGATTTAGGCATGGAAGTTGTTGATTTTTATTACCAAAAAAAAGAATCAGGCCTGAATTGACACTCCAGTTAAAGTTGATGCTTTTTTGGAGAATTAAGCTAAATGGCTAGTATAACTTACTTTTGTATTATGAAGATTCGCTTTCTTGGTTTATCTACATAGTTGTTTCTCCTCCACCAATCACAATCACGCTTAACAATTTTTGTGCGAAATTACCTATCTTAATTTGAGAGAATTATATACTTTTCTTAGGTTAGCATTGTAGAGTACAACTTTTATTTGAGCCAAATACCAAGTAGAGAATTGCTCGCCTAGACTTGTCCACTCACTCGGCTAGAAAAAGTTAAATATCTTTAATTAATGTGCAAGTTCGAGCTATAAATTAGGCATGGAATTTTCTAATATTAACAATCCGATTTGTTATGATCTAAGCCCCTAAATAAGTTTTTCGGGAGATGAATATCTAGCGGGGGTGGTTCGTGTTCACACTTATCTATTGGTCAATTATCCCTCTTCCAATCCATATGGAATTTGGAGTGTCACATGCATATAAGAGTTTTTCAAATTTGTAAGTAACGTTCTGCAGATTGAAAGTAATTTGTAACCGTACATAATTTGTAAATTTTTTATCTGATTAATAAATTTTGTAAGTTTTAAAGTGACACTAAATTTTTAAATGATTTGGTAACTTTCACACAAGTTAGTTACTTTTCTTTATCATCATCAATTGACATGAGTAAGGAACACCATCTAAGCCCTAGCTCACTATATTTCTAATAATTTCTACATGATTTGCATTAATTGCATTTAATGCCATTAATTGCCCAAGTTCTCTTTTCCTTGCCTTGTGATTCATTTAATAAGTTGAGGAGGTTGAGCCCTCTTGTGGAACTATTTTTTAGGTCATTGCTAACTTATAGAACTCTTTTTTGGTTGTGCTCGGTAGATGTCCAATTATAATTAGAATCTATGTATTAATCACTAGAGAGCACTGGATATTTTGATATAGACTCGAAGGGCGGCTTTTACATCCTTTTATTGTCTCTCTTTTCTTAAATGAATATAAATTTCCTTTTGCGTTTTGAAATATAGAGAGTGGTTCGATGATGGCGGAAATCTACTATGAGAGGAGTAAGGAAATGAGGCTATGTGACTTGTACTAGAAGCAATCAGCTTCCTCCGTCTCATGACTCATGACTCATCCCCACATGGTGACGGTAACACTAGGATTGATTAAAGCTATCTTTCCATTCATTAGAATAAAACTCATGCTTTTTTCTGATTTGTCAAATTTGAAGTAGATTTTAGCCAAGCAATTCTGAGCTAAAGTAATGCTTCCTTTGCCGTGTTCTACTGCATAGGATTTTTCACCTTCCTCTGGCTAGTGGTCTTGAAGATGTATACTCTGAACACGACGTTGCCCCTTTTAATAGAGCTCGAACATGCACAAGCCTCCCTCCTTCAAAGAAGTTTCTCTCGAGAAAGTAGCCCAACCAACAGATAACTTTCCATAATGTTCGTGGCTAATGCGCTTCACCGGCCATGATTTCTCCTAATATATGAGAGCTACAGTCTACAGGCTTTTCTTGAAGTGCATCTTTGGGAATGGATCGGGAACTCTTTACTCAAGTGCACGTTCCGCAGTTTTGTCATCAGAAAGAAGAAGACAACCAACGATTTCTGACCAAGACAGTACGAGGATCCTTTTCAAAGCATGTCAAGGATAAAAACAGAAATTAATGACCCGATGCACAATCAATCTAGAGCTAATATAGTCTAGCAACTCTGTGATTTAAATTCAAGTGTTGTCATTGTCATGAGGATCATACCACATTGCTTTTCTTTAGATATATTCACCTCATCACAATGTGGTCGGGTTTAATTTTGCTAGCCGATTTGACAACTCTATGCAAGCCCAATTGTTTCAGTTTATCTGCAACAGTCGCAAATTAGAACATGAAGAAAGCTTAGGCATATGCTATTCTTATTATGTGAAATTCGTATCTCCTGACCCATCAACCCCAATTTGATGGATCTGGGTCTTTCTAATGGTCTAGCTTTCGAGGCCTATATGCACACCAATGTCATTTTCAGCACAATCAAATCCGATATGACTCATTCGGCTTGTTTCCATTGGCTTGACATTTATGAGATCCCCTAAAACATACATATGCACACATGGGAAAGCTAGAGATAGATAAACACTACAAGGATGAATTATCTTTAACGCTCCCTCTCTTAGCCAAATCACATGGAGAGTTCCTATACGGAATACGGAATTGGAATCAAACACGAGAACACAGTCAAATGGAGAACCAGCTCGTAGATTAAGATTCATACCTCAAAAATCTCATGATAAGCAGTTTGAACTTCCATCTCTTCGTAAACTCCGTGCTTATGCGTGTGCATAGGAACCGTCATGAACTTCGCAAACCCGATCTGATTCCATTTCCTTACAAAGCCGAGGACACTTGGGTGGATGCAATTCATCCCCCTAGACTTCAAGCTTGACCGAAACATAATGGAAATCGTCGGCATCTTCCACTTTCAGCCAGACAAATGCCCAACTGCTGAGGGTCGGTTCGTCCCCTTGGCATTTATTGGCGGATATTCTATCTTGGACTTGCTTTTATCAAATATGATTACATGAAAAATGGAGTCCACTTCAGATTTGAAGACCAAAAATTGTCCCACGCAGATAGAGTAATGCTCCACGAATTCATCCCAACCGTTTGATAACCAAACCATCTCATCACATTTTTCCAATTCCACAGGCCATTGGAAGATTTCTCATTATATTTTCTCATGAACCTCTTTGGTGTTCCCCGTGGGAAAAATAAAACTCATAATTTTAACTAGGTCATGACCCTTAATTACAAATTCAAAATGAAGAACAACATAACGAGAAAGGATAAGGACATCCAGAAGCACGTCCTTTTCAGTTCATTTAGGCTTGGTATGTGGCATTAGTGAGTGTGCGTCTGAATTATTATTAACCTCACAAACCCAATCGAAATTGAACAGGAGTAGTCGGCCGGTGCACTTCCCTGCCCCGCCACCCCACCGCTTTTACCGTGTTCCCTCCCTCCTCCCGCGCCCGATCATCCTCAGGACGGGGCCCTTTCCATCTTTTCGCCTTGGATCCGGATTCGTGCACCCGAGATCGAGCCGTTAATCACGTGCGGGGCTCCAACGATTAACGACAACGATGAAAACCCCTTTGGTCATGATTCCCCACATCCAGATAAGAATATGCTCTTCCTTTGTCCTCTTCGACACGTTCTCAATTCTTGTTTCGCCCTTTTCCTGGGTCTTCTCATGGGCTAATAACAATAAACCCTTTATTTAAGAAATTATGTTAGTCCTTGCATGTCGCTCAATAGATAGGAAATAGAAGAGCACGATATCTTATCACGAATTATATAGCTCCAACTATCATATCTTGATATAAGTCTTTTTAACTTTCGACTGGTAAGATGCTAGTGTTCCTGCTTTTATCACGAGAGAAAACAACTCACCTCAAGTTGTAGGTTTGGCCAGATGAATGATACCCAATTTAATGAAATGCGATTGGAGTTTTAGGTGTTGCTCCATTTGTCAAGAAAAGAAACGAAAAACAAGAAAATTACAAGCAGTTCTCACAATTGGCTCGCTCGCATGAGTTGATATTACACAATGCTAAGAGAAAGGGGAGAGAAAAAAGGAACCCCAAAAAGGGGAAAAACACAGAGAAGAGGCGAAACCAAACCGTTAGCGAAACCAAACCGTTCTCCGAAAACTTGTGAGGTTAGCTGATATGGAAGAATAGCGTCCCTTATCATCTCCAACGGCTCTGTGGTCATTCGCTGGACCACCTATTAGCTGTGGAAGCCAATAAAGGCCTCGTGGCCAAAGGATCGGAGCGAAACCTTTTTCTTATTTTGGGGGCCAGTCCAAAAATGTGTGACTGAGGACCTGGCCTGGACTGAAGCCATGCCATATGGCCCAGATCCAAGGGTCTGGCACGGCCTGAAATTTAAACAAAAAATGTGTTTATTTTATTTTATTTTTTGCTTTTACTCTCCATGAGAAATTCAAATAGCACGTCCTAAATTCAAAAACCTTGGAGACATCAGAACAGGCTAGTAAAAACCTGTTTTACCACTTGCTGGAGAGAGGGGGAGCGGGAGGGAGACCATGACACGAGCAAAAAAGTGAGTCCGTCCCATCACTCGCTTTGTAACTCGCTGACATGTGGGCGAGACACGAGAAGAAAGATTGAGAGAGAGAAAGAGATTGACCGAGCAAGCATACGGTGAGTCGCAGGGCTCAGGGCTCGAAGGTGGCGCGGTGGCAGGTTGGTGGGGACTGGACGACTCGATGATCATGAGATAAGAGAGAATGAGAGACCGGGGAAAATGAAAGAGGCTTGATGAGAAGGAAAATAAGACATTATTTCTAAATTACAAATGAAACGGATAAGGGCCATCTCAACTTTAACTAAAATTCAAATTTCCTAAATTGGGCCCAATTGAAAGATATTTTGAAAATCTGACATTGAGACCCGAGGATTAGACCACTATGCCAGTGGTTCTTATGGTGATGCCCAATGCTTTGGCCAGGGAGCATGCATCGTTGGATTGTTGTAGTTGGAACGTGCTACTTGCATGGATTTCGCTTATGGCCAAATTAAAGAGTGATGCACATTTAGTATCGGAGCATAGCTTCAACCTTTTGACTATATCATTAGTTTTATCGGCAAATTAAAGATGTATAAAATAAAAAATAAATAACAAAAATGCAAATAAAAGAAAAGAGGGGATAAAATATTAAAATTCAGTTCAGTTCCTTCATTGAAGAAGCTGAATTTTATTTGTACTTTTGTTATTTATAAAATACAAATCAAAGACACAAAACAAAATAAAAAGAAATAACAAGAGTGCAAATAAAAGGAAGGGGAGAGAGGAGAAAAGAACAAGGTGTCCAAAATTCAGAGAAGAATCTCTCTCTTTCTCTCTCTACGAAACCATGATGGAGTGAGCCTGTCAACTGGAATCTCTTACGATCGTTGCTTCGAGAGATCTTCAGAGACAGCCGGTTCCTCGTGACATTGAAGCGATGACGAAATTCGTCGTCTCCCGTTAAACTCTAGAATGAATTTCGATTCGTTCCAGATTTGTCTGTTGATTTCTGTTTCGATCTTGTTTTTTCTCCCAATTCTCTCGCTGTCTTCTGAAATTCAATTGCCGTTGGTTGTACTGTGGAGGAGGGAATCGAGTTTGCAAGGAAGGTGTTCGATGGAATGACGAAGCTGGACTTTGTTCCCAAGGATACCCGTTCGAGAGAGAGAGAGAGAGAGAGAGAGAGCAAGTTCGAGTTCAAGAGCGCATTATGTTGTCGATTCTAATACAAAAAGCCAATGCCGGAGGCTCGGATGCTATGTTGTCAAGAGAAAGGCCACGGAAGAGTTGTGCTGCAGAAATGCCGTTACGTAGTTATGCTACTATGGGAAAGAGATGATTGTGAGAGAGGCCATGAATGCTGCGTTTGATGAGGAAATGTTTGCAGATCCTAGAGTCTTTCAATGTGTCCAAAGCTTCTTTTCTTTTTAGAAGTATGGACCTGAGAGGGTTCTTGATTCTGCCATCACAGAGGCTGGTTTCGTTGGAGTTGAAGTAAACGCTGCTTTCTATGGCCTCAGGCTTGTCATGGATTATACGACATTCAATTTTGCTACGCTGCATGTCGGCTGTGGCGATATATCAGTCCCTATAGTTTCAAGAGGAGCTGTAGCAAGATTCAGTGCCCAACACTCCCAACCCCTGTGAAGACGTCGCCATCCCACCGAGAGGAAGCTTTACTGGATCCTGCCTCATTGGATCACTCATCACCCTCAGGATCTATCGGACGTGAGAATCATCTGCGGCGTGCGAAATGAGAGGAATCATCTGCGGCGTGCGAAATGAGAGGTTCTCATGAACTGTCTAACATATCCAATATGTCCCTCCTACCAAAGTTCGTCCTCATCCTCTGCTTTTTTCAGATTTGCAGTCAGCTTATTTTTAGATGCAGTGTGTTGCATTATTTGTATGCGTTGTCGTCAAGGGGTGGATAATTTGCGTGAAGCTTTCTGAGGCTAATGTTTGGTATTAGCCTTAGAAAGCTTCACGCCTCCTTCGTCCTTTTTTCCTACCTTATTTTGTTTGAAAGGGTAAGCAATCATTGACAGATTGTGGACATGCTCGTCTCGTTACGAAATAGTAAATTAGCAATTGTTTTGCTATTCAATGACACTCTTTGCCCTCGTAAAATTTGATGGGTGACCTATTGTTGTATAGCTTAACCGCTATTCTCTAAATTGTTATTCCATTTGGCAACAAGGGTAATTAGTCAGTCGTGTCGAATTCAATTTGTTAATGACGTGCTCTGGTGCTCTAGGGTTTGAATGAATTATTATTTGGGTTTGCTTTTCTTCATGTTTATTAGAGAGACAATATTCCTCATTCTACTATACCAAATTGCCGCAGTCAAGAACCGCAAAGGATCGGATACACTGCACGCTTGCCATCAATGCGATCACGTGAATCTCTCAATTTACTTCGGGAAGTAGATTTCAGTGTTGCAATGTTGTAGATGAAACAAACTGGAAATGAAAAGGCTATACCAATTTCTTTCGTAACATTATCGTTAGTGGGCTTCTAAAAAGTTGCTGGAGTTTTGGGGTATTAATATTGTATTTTTTCAAGTTTCAGAGGATAGAGTCAAGTAAGATTATGACTTATTAGTCAATGGTGAGACGAACTTGACGGCAATAAATAAATAAAAATAATGAAAACCGATTCATTTGTTTAGTGAAAGATTGACATTTTGGAAAATATTTCTCTATAAATAATCGTTTTTTATCACTTGCAAAAATGAATAAATGAAAATGATTAAATTGTTATTGGTAATAAAAACATTTTTTTGATTGATTATTCGAGATATAATCAATTATTTTTAAGAAAAGGCTTTTTCAAAACATTTATGTTTATTTTTCCTCTTCCAACCTGGCTAGTTGGGGACTCAGGTGCATGTGGTGCCCACAAGAGCCCATTTTTCCAAGAGAGAGGGTGCAAGCGCGTAGCCATTGTAGCTATGAAGAGTTGAAAATATTGGGTGGTCTGGGACCGCCACGTCAGCGTGGTCCCAGACTACTCAGGCGGCGCCACGTGTAAGGAGAGGGAACCAAAGGACCTGCCCCTGTCCCATCTCTCTAACGCTCTCTCTCCTCTTTCTCTTCTCTGTCTCCCTCCCCTCACACGTGGTGCCGGGTGAGTGGTCCGGGACCACGCTGACGTGGCGGTCCCGGACCACCCAATATTTTCTCATGAAGAGTTGGTCCACTTGCTAGCGGGTGAGCAATGGCGTTCGATCGGGCATAGAACGTTTGTAGGACCTTCTTTAGCTATTTTATCCACTTTTTGCTATTTTCCGAAACCTTTGCCTCTTTATTTAATAAAACTACCTTCCTTTTCTCCAATTTCTATCTTTTTTAAAACTGGGTTGGTTGGATGTCCGTAGTACCGTTCAATGGTTTAACCATCTGATCCACTTTCGAAAATAACACTTTGAGTAACTGCATAATGTGATGATCATTTGGACAAGGATATTTATCTTGGAGTCCCTCTCTCCCATATGATTTCTGACTTTGAGATGTCATAAGCCCATCTAATAACGTTCCTGCGTCGTCTAACGTCTAGCGACAGATGTGGTTCTTGGAGGTCAATATCGATGGGGATTGCATGACAAGGAGGCCAAGTTGCACTCAGATCCAAAACTAGTAGGGATAAGGATCAAGATTCAGTTGATTAACCTTTTCTCCCAATTAAACGATGAGGAATTTAGTAGACATTGGCGTGAAAGTTTCTTAAATTGACTAACTATGAAAAGATGTAGCATAGATTAAAAATTGCTTGGCCATGCATATCAAGATTCAGTTGACTTGCCCAAATAAATTCTGGTACGCACCCGCAGGGCCGAAAATTGAGACTTTGAACACGATATCATCTCCATCGACGAGCTCAAAACATGCAGACATCTACACTTGACGTGATATTATTGACACGTGCACATAGCTCCTTAACTTCTCCGGCCGCGATCTGTCTAAATGCCTGAAGAGTGGCAACTACTTTGCTGTCATGAAGATGTTTCTTGATGAAGCCACAAGGAGTGGTCTGCTCATCAGCATTTTCAAACAGCCAGTTTGATAAAGAAAGACCCATATATACACTCTCAATCCTCGTCTTTTTCAGCTAGTTTCGGAACTTTTCCTTTTGACACTCTAAGGTAGCCTACCATGATCTTGAAGTCACTGGCGCAAGTGGAAAAACATAAAAAAATAAAATAAAACATAAGATAACCTCGAACATGGGACGAATTTGAAAACAAAGCCCTAGCTGAAGAAGAAGACGACGATGAAGATTGAGAAGGGAGATTTTTACGAAACCGTCTTCCGACTTCAACTGATTCGCGCGCAACAAGACACGGAAATCGGAAGAAATTCTAGCAGGCCGGAGAAATGACGGGTGGTGGAGCTATCTTATTGAGTTTGCCGGATGCAAGTGGCGGGGGAAGGGCGAAAGAACGAGAACGTGAAAACGGACCTGATGTGATGTTCGTCACAATCCCACAAGATAATTTATGTTATAGGATGGAATGTACTGCTCTTGATCACAAAAAGTATCTAACCTGTATAGATGCCTAACAAACCGTATACGACAAAGCACAGACGAGGATGTTAGTCAAAAGAGGACATTGTAATCTCTTGGCCAAGAGTATTCAAGAGAGGAGTCCATGGATGGAATATGTGCCACCCACTTGTACAAATCAATACTGAGATATGTGCTAAGAACGCAGATAAAGTGGCAATCTTAAAAGTACATGCATCACCTATATGATGATTAACTAAGATGGCGAGTCATGGGTACAACTGCTATAGGAGTATGATAATTCCATCGCGATGTGTTGCGTCCACGGAACGTGCGAAGTGCGCTTCGAGATGCAAACTGTACTGTGTGCATCAATTCTACAAGAAATCAACTCAAGTACAAGTGCAGCCATGCTATCAACGCTCAAATTCAACTCAAGGATGGAAGAGTTAAGTACGAGGACTAATCTTTAAAGGAATAATGTCGCAATAGTGCACAAACGATAAATTGTAATTGAGTTTGGTGTGAAGTTGTTCTTAGGCCAAATGATGGAATATTGCTTCTATCGACTCCTGAATTTTTGCCAACAAGTCGAACATGCATTTGGGTAAATATAAATAAATAAAAAATTAAAAATAAAATTAAAAATAAATAACAAACGAAGAAAGTAAAGAAAGAAAAAAAAATCATAATCGAAAGGACCTGGTCCAGTTTGTTGGGCCTGGTTTAATTCGTGTAGCCCAGACCTTATCCACAAGGCGCAGCCTAGACCACCGTCCCCCATCTACAATCACCATAACCACCGTCGCACCACCATCGACGGCCACCACAGGCTCAGCGATCACACGATAGAACGCACACACCGAAGCTTACGAAGAAACTATCTCTCTTTGGAATTCTAGAGGATCTTTCATCGGTTCTCCTTTTCCATTGTCCTTTAGACACGGTCGAAACGCCGCTGTAGCGGCTCCACCATTGCCGGTTCCGTTGCCGCAAGGCCTCCTCTCCTTCTGCTCTGTTTTCTGGTCACGCCGCCCCAAACGTGCACGAGCCAGAGGTCAATCGTCGACGTGGAGAGCTCCAGTAACTTTTCTCCGATCTGACCACGGACCGAAGTGAAAAACTCACTCTCATCAAGGTAAATCCCACGCACTCTGTTTCTGCTGCTCTTGAACGAAACAGAGCCGGTTAGCTTCAGCTAATGTCTGTGAGTAAATCAGTTGAGATTGAAGCTTTATTTAACAACTTGGACTTGTACTGTTATTTTCGTGATGATCTGAAAGTCAATCCTTGCTGTGCATTGGCGTATGAGCTCCTTGGTTAAAATGCAGATTACTTGTTTGATAAAATGCTCGAACTAGATAGGTATGTAAATTCGATCCAATTCTCAAACCGCAAAATCATATTACATAAATTCGATTTGTTCTCAACTTTTTGAATACTTATTATGGCCAACTTTGTCAGAATAGGGTGCTCATTTGTCAAATAGTGTTAGTATTCTCGTCTCGTATGCTCGGCGTATGACATGAAAATTGCTGTCTCGTGGCTTGCTGATTCCTCTGGTTCGAGTTAAAGTGTTCTGTATGAACATAATCGAGTTTTGAATGTGTATTCTGTTGTGAAGGAGCAGGAGATCTACGTGTGTGCGTGCAAAGAATGGATTGTCAGAATCGCCATTGATCTTTGCATATATACAATCTGTGCAAGAATCGCCATTGCCCCAAACTTGGAATGGATTTTAATCCTTTGGTGATGACCTTTTCTGATGCCACCGCGCTCATCACTGCCTTGCACCGACACCATTGCGCTCACTTTCCTCAACAACATCGAGGTATGTCTGTGTCATCTCAGTCTGTTCGCGAGTACGGATGATGCTGTTTAAATTCGAGAACACAATATCTGGAAGATTGTGGTGACGATGAATTTCTAATGATGAGATTGATGACTTGCGAAACATCCACTGGGAAATAGCTTGGGAAAGAAATACAGGCATCTGTACAACCCTTTAATCAGCAAGGATATATGTCACGAGCTGAATCTACGAACTTGCAAAAATTGCCAGAAAGAAACAATCTGCGAGACAATTAACTATTAGCTCATTAGATATTACCAGATTAAGGAAAAAGGGCCACTCTCTCCATTGACCCATTTTCCTCCAAGTCACGTTGAGATATTGTGCAGTTTCCATGTACATTCCCATAGCAGCAAATACTATGGCAACATTGTTGGCAAAATTGTCCTCTTCGTCATCCTACATAAATTTGCAGCACATTTTCATAAATGATATTGAAAGAGGGTGTTTGGAATAGAAAGATGAAGACTCATAGCATCGAATTCTCAAAAAAACAACGAATAAAATAAGATCAAAAATCTTCACAAAGAATGCATTTAGCAAATTGAGAACTCTAGCATATAATAGTGGAGCTAGTTAGTCAAAGGATAAAATACATTGTAGGTGAATTCTGAACCTGAACTCCAAAACCATAGGAAAATTCTGTAAAACTAATGGTAGTTCCTTAAATTATCGAGGCAATAAAACTCATAGAGCAGGGTATTATAACATTGGTATACAACAAAGATGCAACATATATCTTGATAATACCATCAGCTTTCTCCATTCGCTTCACAAGACTAGCCTGGCGGAAATCTGAGTAGCTATTTTGTTATGAGGAAGACCAACAGCAAAGAAAGGTGGGGTCTTTTGTCCACGAGCTATGGAATTCATTACATCAATGGAGGAAATTCCTGTTTGTATCATCTCTTCCAGGTAGGTTCTTTCACTGGGATTTATAGAACTTCCTAAAAAAGAGGGAGTTTATCTATTATATAAGACACCACAAGAAAGTTCTTGGGATTGCCATAGGTGCCATGGAGTATAAATGGCTCCATGGCCAATCAAAATTACTATCACAATGACACAACTCACCAGAAATATCCAGGTAAGCCTCTGGCAGAATTGGAGAGCCATTATCAATGGGCTTTCTAGAACCATTAAATATGAACCCAAAGCGTATCCAAGGACACAAGTGTTTTCAGAACCTGCATTAAAAGAAAAATGTGATAACTCCACAATAAATTTCTAAAGGTTCTTTTATTTATCCAAGATTAAAGAGAGTAAATGCTGACACAGCTGAAGAGATTTGTAAAGGTAGGAAAACAATGCACTTTTGACAGCCTTTCATGAGGCCAAGGCCAAGACATATGCCAAATTATTTCTCATGCTACAAGTGAAATCTTGTTGCCAACACGTAGGAGCATTTAGTTTCCAAATACAGAAAAAAAAATCTACTCTTTATTTCTACAGAATGATGAAACATTGTTTTATTAGGAAAACAAAAACAAACAGCATGCATAATTACCTCGCCAATGAATTGCACAATGGTGTATTTGTTTTCAATCCCAGAAGTACCTTCATAAACCTAGCGACAAGAGAGTGAAACATGGATGACCAGAAAGCTTTACGTACTGGAAGTCTAAGATGAACAACCACCGATCACAGAACATATTTTGGAGTGAATCGAAATATTGACTCGGAAGTTCAATTGGATATAAAACACCATTGATGATGGTTTGGCGGCCATGGCGGCATGAGCTCGAGATGGCCCACCCACATATAAACCTGGTCCAGACATGTGCAAGGACAGGAAAGCGACGACACGAATCAGAGTGGAATTAGTGTGCAAAAGTGTCAATGCCTGATATTCTCACAGCAGGCGAGACAACTTCTAAAACCAACTGGGTAAAGGGGATGCCAAATCCCATATATCAAGACATTCCTGTCCTTGCAATAGAGATTTCCACCTCAAAACTGCCAACCTGTGTGAGGGATTCCGAAGAGGATCCCATCCCTGAAATACTCTGACAAACAGAAGGAGTGCGAATGAGCAAGCAATGCAGGATAAGTTACAATGTGTATAACCGTCAGGAAACCATCTTTGCATGTCACCAAAAGATTTGGCTAGCGTATTCATTATTTCCTTCATGTTATTCAGTTCTTTCTTCTGGAGTTTTGCCTCAGCTTGCAGCTTCTCCTTTTTCTTTTTGCAAGCTCAGAGCTGTCTCCTTCTCATTCTTCAGGTCCCCATCGATCTTCTGAATATTAAACTCAGCCAGGTCCAGAATCAACCTTATATTGTGCTGGAGCTCGGGCATAGGAACATCACTCTCCCTCGTCTTCTCTTCCGCATTCAGATTCACCAAGTTCGCTAACACCTTAACCTGAGGTCCGCGTATGTCGAGTGCCTTTTGCACAACTTCAACGCCCTGTTCTTGCTTCTTCGGCAACAGCTCTTCTGCCGTAATATACTGCGCTTTGTTTTTCAGCGTCTTCTTCTTCGCTTGCTTAGACCAAAGCTTCTCCTTACCGGGCACGTCAGGTGATGGCTTCTTTTCCTCTGGCCCCAACGAGGCAACAGGTGCCTTTGCAAGAGTTTCCTCGTAAGTCGTTGAAACCCACACCCATATTCCTAGGACACAACTTTGCTTCATTGAAAGTCACAATCCCTTGTTGGTTCTTCTCAAGACCCCCAAGCCCGGCCTATCCTCATCCACGACAGCGGATTCTTCATCCTCATTCTCTGTCTCCGAGTTCTCATCAACCTCTCTGTTCGGCATGACCGTGCCGGTGGACAGATTGGCCTTACCTAGGAGGTCCCTGTTCTTCCTCCGCTTCCTCTTGGAGGAGTCGTCATAGTCCGAATCGGAGTCTCCCGATGCGAAGACGCCATAGAGCACGTCGCCCTTGGTATGAGCGCGCTTCTCCCTCCGCCGGCGGTAGTAGAACTGCCCGTCAATCCGCTGCCCGTCGTTGTAATCGTTGTCCATCCCGAACCTCTCCGTCTCCTGGTCCTTGTCCATCTTCGAGCAATCCCGGAGAACCGAAGCGAGAGACCTAGGTTTTTTTTGGGGGGGGGTGTTTCGGAGGAGGCAGAGAGAGGGGCGGTGCTGCTGCCGAACGCCGAGGTGGCCCGGCGGCGTGGATGCGGCAGCCGTGGTCGGAGGCCGCGAAACGGTGGTGCAGCTCGGCTCGAGGGTTGACACCCACAGAGAGAGAGAGAGAGAGAGAGAAGGAGTGAGATCGAGAAGAAGTGGAGAGCGACCGAATGCTCAAAAGGCAATAACTGGAAAACCTAACGGATATTCTCCTTCTTCTTCCTCCCTTTCTAATTTCTCATATGTTAATAATTGTTGATTTTTTTTATTATTCCCTATTTACTTTTAGGAAAGGAAATTCATTTATCATAATTTTTTTGGCTTATGTTGATGATATATATTCATAATCGGGAATGAAATTGGGTGAATTTTTCAATTATAGACCTAAGAAAATTGAAAAAAGAAGAATTATTTTTCAGGAATTTAAATTGCGAGAAATAAAAATGGAACTTTCCTTTAACAATAGGAAGAATATGTTAAATATTATAAAGGACAATGTATTAATTTCATGCTGGAGCTTGATTCGAGCAAAAAATTGATATACTTTATGAACTTGTGTGAGGATGAGGATGTCTATGTATAATTTTATGACAATTAAATTTTTTGAATTGGGTTTACAAAGTTTATTGAGTTGAGTATTGGTGAGCTCAAGCTTTCAATTTGCAAGATACTCAAGTAGCTCGAGTTAGAGCCTAACTGGATATTATTTCTCAAATAATGATCAACCCAACCTCGAACTACCTCATGAATAATTTGACTTAGTTTCACTCTTAGTAGGCCCTCACATATGCTCACAATGAGAGGAGTAGAGTATGCACTCAGTCTAGGTAATAATTCTCCCAACTCGATTAGCATTCTACATAAATTTTTATATGAACATAAGGGTATTAGAGGATATGGTTCGTAAAATAACATTACCAAATTCGTAAATTCTTTAAGGGAGAGGTTCCGCTTTTGATTTCTCGTTCTAAATTATCTTTAAACCAAATTATGATTATAAGTCGGATTAGATTTTAGAAGAATTCAGGGGCAATTTTCGTCGTTTAGCACTTAAAAGTGTAAATTGTCATTACCGGCCACTCTCCACTAATTATGTGTCACTAATAAAGCGTTAATTAAAAATAATCATGAAAAGGGTAATTGCATAGACTATCTATCATTTGAAATTTAAAATAAAAAATTCAAATAGCATGTACGAAAATCAAAGACATCGAACTTGCTTTCTATAGATAGAGAGTGAGTGCGCGTGAGGGAGACCAAGATGCGAACAAGTGTAAGAAGAACTGAAGGAGTAAACAAGATTTATTGGACGGAGGGCATATGGGGCTCGACAACTGTGGGATGGCGGCTTAGCGGTGGTTGGATCTCAGCCCGCATGAGAAATGGGAGAATGAGAGAGGTTGAGCCCTCAACTGGCGTGAAAGGGAATTGTATAAGAGGCTACACACAATATATAATATGTGTGTCTATATATATATAATTTCCGATTTATGAATCAGGCCTGTTTAGTAAACATTTGGGTCCCAAGCTCAATAATAGTTTGAGGCTTAGTGGACCGGCCCAATACTATTTGAGCCCAAAATTATGGGGCTAGTTTGGGTGGATCAATCTGGGTTTTTGGGCTTTTTTTTTTTTTTTGGATACTATCCAAGTTATATAACTCGGGTTGTATAACTATCATGAACTCCATTAATTACATGTTTACAATGTGGTTACATTTAGAAATATATTCAAGACTCGTATGTGATGCAGATATGTGTGTGCAAAGTAGGAAGAGAAAGAGGATAAAAAAAAGTGAAGTACGTCATTTATGATAATGTGAATTTATTTTGTAAGCTTAGAGGATCCCAATTTTAAATTTTTCATGCATAGTGAAGGGAAAATTTTTATTAAAAATTATTAGATTAGGTTATGCAAGGACGGCAAAAATATATTACACTGACGGGCGAATAATTCACAGAAATAACTGTGGACGTTATCAAAAAGAACAATCCATGCGACGTCATAAATGACTAAAATCGAGACTAACTTAGCCTAAGAACAAGGAATAACTGACGGAGTGCGCTGTGAAGACGAACCCTTTCTATAGCCAAACTCAATCGTGTGTTTCCTTGTAGCAACCAAAGAGAACCAAAAGGGAGGAAAAGGGGCTCTAAAATGATGACCATATCTAGATCACATACACTCCCACCCATGTTCATGGGGCTTCTATGGGCTTTGAGTCTCGTAAGAAGTGACTCGGACATGACGCTTATGTACAAGATATGCAATGCCGTGTGGTACATGGACAATTATGCACAAGCTTTGGATCAAGTCTTGACCAATTTGAGGTCCAACACTACTAGGGGTGATCGGTTCCTGATTCAGTCTGGTTCCAAGATGGAACCGGGAGCCAAACCTAGAGAACTGGTTCCCAATTTTGGGTACCAAACTGGAAGATCCTAGGATCAGGAACTGGATTGGATTGTCGGTTTCAGTCCGATTTAGCCCAGTCCAAAAAATGCCAGGCATTTGGAACCATGAAAATGCCGCGCAAGAAGTCTCCCTGGACATTTACATCGTTTTTCCAGACCTGCCTAAGAGAAAAAGATGATTCTGATAAGATGTAGCTAGGTCAAATAGGAGAAGCAAAGCCAAAAGTAATTGAGGTTCTTACTAGCAGTATCCGGATGGAGACTTTGACAATAAAATTGTCGCTATCAATGAGCTCAAATGCACAGAAACCCCTTCATTTAGACAAGCTTCTCTCACAAATGGGGGCCAACCACCATAGATGTTTGCTGGATAATAGATGTCTTGAGTTGCACCAACCATGATTTGTCTAGGTACCCAAGTCACAATTTGATGGTTCTTCTAAATGTATCTATTTATGGATTTGCAAGGAACACTCTTGCTGAGGTAGATATTTGTGAACCAATATATGATGAGGAAAAGAATAAATACAAATGAACAATAAAGATAAAAGACAAACAAAATGTAATTAAATGCTTGTATTTACTAGCTTCAGGAGTTTCGATCAATAGTCTTAACTGATCCTCAACCGGCAATCTGAAGTCAAAATGTCATGGGATAGCGCTCATAGACTCTACAGTGGTGTACACTTTTTGAACTCTCATGGTAACACTTCACAAGTCGCTACCACTGGTCCTCTCAACCACATCCTCTTAGCCTATGAATAATAGTGATCTTCTTTACACTCGATTAGTATTAAAGAAAATAGAATTTTTTATTTTAAAATTGGTAATCTTACGAATCCATAAATTAACAAAATGAAATTTCAAAACTAAAATTTTACACATGTAGCCTTTAACACTTAAAAGGAAAATAACATCCATGTGATTCCAATAGACTATAGGGCAAGATGTATATGGAATTCACTCTCTGGGTTTTCAATTTCATCACTACTTGGGGATAATGTATCTATATAAGCACTTTTATCAAATATAATTACGTGAGTATAAAGTCTGTCTCTCCCATATTAGAAAACTATCAAGTGAACATGAGTGATGGTATAGTGCATAAATTTCCACATCCGGTCTAGAACTAAAACACATCACTTTTGACATTCTTTGTAAAACAAAACCAGGTTCAGTAACTTGGAACCAGGGCGAGTGCTGAACCAGAGATCCTTTCCAAAAAGGCAATGATAAAAGCGCGACAAGCTCAAGAGAGATGCCCAAAGTAGGAAATGTGTGTAGGCCTAGAAATGATAAGATTGTAACTAGATTAAAAAAAAAAAAAAACACGATTACAAATATAAGTGCATTTTTATCTGGTTTCATCACAAAAGAATAATGACAGAAATTGCTTTCATCCAGTATAAGGCCTAAAGTGACTCCAATATAAATCCCAGTCAACCTAAACATTGTCCCTATCAGTGAGTTCAAACACGCAAAGTCCCCTTCACTCAAGGCAAGTTTAGCTCACAAACTTGGACCAACCAACACAAGTTCACTACAGCATCAATAGGTCCTGATGGTCACCGGCCACAATGTGTCCCAAGTACCCAAGAGTCGCAATTTGCTGGTTTTCTTGAATGCATGTATTTATGAATTCATAAGGAACACTCTGCCCATGAAGACATTTGACCAGCCGATATATGATAAGACATAGGAATGTAAGCACACACTAAAGCGAAAAGGCAATGTACATTTATGCTAGTAGTCGTTAGTTTCCAAAGTCCATATTAGCACTCTAAAGGGCTTGATGAGATGGCCTTTAATCACAATTTGCAATATGAAATCAAAATATCACAATCCTGTGCTCTCAGACTCTACATTAAGTACATGTAATCAATATAGAGACATGCTGAATCTGGTGAATGAGTCACCAATCTTGCATTGCAATATGCATCGAATAAAAACATGAAAAGCTACACACAGGGTCCTAAATGGACACAGATACACAAAAAGTAAGTGTTCTTCTGCCCGGCCAAAAAGAAGTGATCTTCTTTTCTTCTTTTTATACCATCGAGTTGGTGGCACTAATTTTTTAGGTCTAGGCCGCACTACCTTCCCTTCCTTTCCGATTGCAACTTTGAACCCGTTTGCTATAGTAGCTCTTGTAAACCATTTGTTGCTAGGGAGCAATATCCGACTAGTGTTGCCGTGCTGTTGCAGTGAGCTTAGTCATGCCAAGCCTAGGCCTGTTGCAGTAGATATGGCTTAAGCTGGACATTTCGTGTCACAAGCGGACATTTCGTGTCGCAAGCCTAGGCAACGAGAGAAAGTACCAAGTAGTCATCTTTCGGAGGAATATATACTTCAATTAGAAACCATTAAATTCCTAACTTATGGTTGCTATTGCCTTTCTCAAGCCTCTGATCTTGTCTCTGCACCCACCTGTCACTAGGTTATTTTCTTATTACTGTCCTGACTTATTGTTTTTCCCTAATCCCTTTACTCAATTGTTAAGATGCCTGTTTTAAAAATATAACCATGATCACTTCAAGGAAGATAACATATCCTGTGTTTCTGTAAAAACCAAATTAACATGGGAAAAAATTGCACAGTGGGGCGCATATATAGAATAGTTGGCATGCATAATTGAGATATGCCAGTTATGAAAGGAGATCTGGGCCTTACCGCCACTTCTTTCTTAAGAAAATATGGCCACATCACTGTCTGGAAAAATGGATACTCTGATTTGAATTCTCTAGCTTTCTCAAGGGCAGTGAGGGGCCTCGGACACTTGGAATCATGAAAAACTGCTCAGGAGGACTCACTGGACATTCAGATTTGTTTGTTTTGACCTAGACAAAAGAAAAAAGAGAATTATGATAAGACTGTAAGTAGGTCAAGAAAGAGAAGCAAAGTCAAAAGTGAGTGCACTTTCAATTGATTTGTTGCAACTGAATAAATGAGGTAGAAGTTGCTTCACTAGTATACAGTCTCAAGTGACGCTTCACTAGTATACAGTCTCAAGTGACGCTTCCGATGTTCATCTCAATTGACCTAAATGAGGTCCTTACAAGCATAATTGGAGATGGAGACTTTGACTAGAAAATCATCCATATCAATGAGCTCATACATGCAGACATCCCCTTCATCCAGATAAGCTTCTCTCACAAACATGAGCCAACCACAGAGATGTTTGCTGGATAATGGTGTTGATAGGTCTTGAGCTGCAATGGCCGTGATTTGTTCAAATACCTAAGAGTAGCAATTTGCTAGTTCTTTAGAATGTACTTTATGAATTCACAAGGAACACTCTGCCAATGTAGTATGATGAGGAAAAGATTAAATACAAACAAACAATAAAGAGAAAAGGCAAACAAAATGTTAATACATGCTAGTATTTACTAGTTTCAGGAAATTCAATTAATAGTGTTAACTAGCTAATAGAAGTCTTCAATCCCAACCTGCACTTTGAAGTTAAAAATGTCACAATACAATGCTTATAGACTCTACAATAGTGTACACAATTTTTGAACTCTCATGGTAATGCTTCAGGAGTTGCTAACACTGATCGTCTCCACCACATTCTCTTAGTCTATGAATAAAAGCAATCTTCTTTACACTTGATTAGTGAGAAAAGTACAATCTATTATTTAAGAATCTGTAATCTTCTGAATCCATAATTTGAAAAAAAAAGAAGAAGAGAAATTCAAAATCAAAACTGCCCCGATTTTACACATAAAGCCATAAGCATTTCCAAGAAAATAACATCTCCAATAAAAACCAGAACAACTTGGAAAAACATTAGATTATAAGGCAAGATGTAGATGGCATCATGGTTGAGATATGACAATTATGAAAGGACATAGGCCCTTACTGCAGTTCTCTTCTCAATAAAAGTGGCCACATCACCAATTTCAAAAGTGGATACTCCAATTCAAATTCTCTAGTTTTATCAAGAGCAATGGGAGGCCACAAACATGTGGAACCATGCAAAACTTACTCAGGAGGGCTACTTGACATTTAGACTGTTTGGTTCGACATGCACAAAACAAAAGGGAGAATTCTCATAGGTACCACTGTCAACCTTGTATTGAGTTACAATGATCTACACATCAGTACCTGTGATCATGGTACTAATGTCTACATGTTCTTCACGTTAGACATAACTCATTACTACACTTAACACCTCCTAAATCATAATGCCACCAAATCAATATACAAAAAGCTTATTAGGAGAATTTCACAGATTTGGAGAGAGACTAAGAAAAAGAATGTGATGTTGTAGTCATGCCTTTGAATTCTCATGATGAGCATTTCAGGTTTTAACTTTCGCTCTAATCTTGAATCACATCTTTTTTGGTTCATTTAGATTTGGGATGCTGCATTAATGAGTGAGCATCTGGATTATTGCAAACCTCACAAACAAAATGGGAATGGAAGAAGTATACTTCATGGACTCACCAAGACTAACCAAAGGAGATGTAACTATGAATATAGGATTTATTTAGGATGAGCCAAAGTGACACTTCTAGAGTTCATTTCAATCAATGTAAACCAAGTCCTTACCAGCTCTAGTGGAAATATAGACTCTGAACACACATCCTCCCTATTAATGAGCTCAAACACACAACATCTCCTACATGCACATAAGCTTCTTTATCAAATGTGGGCCAACCAGCAGAAAAAAATGCCCCCCGTCCACGTCCACGGCTCCTGAGCTTCGACATACATGACCTTTCTGAATACCTGAGAGTAGCAATTTTCTTGTTTTCCTGATTATGTTGCCTGATGAATTGAACAGGAGCAGTGTCCCCATTTACATGGTTGAAAACCAACTTATGGTGAAGAAAGACCCAAACATAAGCATACACTGATGAGAGAATCTAATCACACAGCATGAATTTAGGGCAGTAGTTGCTAGTTTCAGGAGTTTTAATTGACAATAAACCATATAATGCTAGTAAACAATCTCAACTTGCAACCAAAGTCAAGTGTCAAGATATACGCTCTTGGAGTGCAATAGGGTACACAACCAGAAAAGGCCTTCCATGTCCTATATATATTTGAGACCATGAATTTCAGCCACATGGACCACAAGTGCAGGGGAAAAGGCAAAGACATCGATGACCAGAACATGGATAGAAGTCAAAATTTTAATCTAAACCATTCAATTTTGTCAACTGTAGCTCAAATTTTATCAAACTACCGATTCAATTTGACAAAGTATACTCATCTTCTTTTTTTCTCAAATATCTTATTAATGTAACAAAATAAAACAGTATCTCCTGTTTGACATTAAAATTATGAGTCATCAAGATCTACAATGTAACTTCATAATCAAAACTAGCCAATCCTTTATCTTTCAGGTCTTTCCCTTGAGTCACGAGGGAAGCAACATTCTTTGCAATTTGCTTGTCCATATCAACTAGTCTCCTTGTGTGATTTACATATATATTCTACTTTTACAGCATTAAATAACATTGTCAAATTTTCTCCATATAAGAGTACTTGGATTCTAATTCTTAACACTTGCCTCAGCAATTGCTTTCCAGAACATCTATCCACATAAAAGGAGACAACTATCATCTTTTCGAACCTCGACCACCAGCTTATGTCCTAATAACTGTCTGTTCATTCTTTTCCCTGCTTCAACTACTTCATTGTTAAGATATATACCTGGTTTAAACAGTTCAACGAAATAACATGTCATGTGGTTTACTACATTAAGTCAACTTGGATATAAACTACAGTATAAGCAAGGATATAAACAGCATCCATATGTTTGATTTTCAAACATGCGAGCTCAACTCAATAAGCGTGGGATCATACCAAGCCAAACTTAACATAAGAGGGCCTCATCACCACCTTTGAAAAAGGGATGCTCCATTTGAATTTTGTTGGCCAATGTAAGAGCAGTGAGAGGCCTTGGGTGCATGGGACCATAGAAAACCAGCTCAGGATGCCTCAATCTGCTCGAATGTTTGGACCTGCCTGTACTTAAAAAATGACAACTTTAGAGATAGTTTAAGTACACTTCATTAGTTAACTTGCTATGAAAAGATTTTAGCATAAATTGAAAAAAAATTTTATCCTCCCAGCAACACGTAACCACTCAAGATTACAAGTGATTCCTCAGACAGTCCAGACTATATTGCGAACAAGGCATAAAATTGACTTTTTATATGTTTGATAAGGCATGGAATTCTCAGAATGTTTTCAAATTCCATGATTTCTCCCTTTTTCCCAATAGAAATTTGTACCTGATGTTACAAAGATATCTCTCCCTAAAGAAATTTCAACATGAGACCTTGAACACAATACATCATCTTCATCGATGAGAGCTCAAACATGCAGAAATCTCACCAATGCTCGCGAGGGAAGCACATAAGGTGTAGATTTAAGGGCAATAAATTGCTAGTTTGAGGAACTCCTACTTTCAGACTCGAATGTGAAACGAATTTGAAGAACA
This sequence comes from Eucalyptus grandis, assembly GCF_016545825.1. Lineage (NCBI taxonomy): Eukaryota > Viridiplantae > Streptophyta > Magnoliopsida > Myrtales > Myrtaceae > Eucalyptus > Eucalyptus grandis. The sequence continues at coordinate 14,417,860 of NC_052618.1, read as the reverse complement.
GAGCCTTAATTCACATGCAATAAGACACCAAATAGGAAGAAACATGAACTTACTATTTGTCAGATGCAGATGTGGAGAGAGAGTGTGATCTTCTTCTTCTTCTTTGATGAAGTGAGTGGACGACCAACTGTCCAAACTCGGCGGTGCCATCTTCGGTTTCCCACTTTCGTCTTCTCTCCGGCAACGACGACGACACCGTCTGGTTGAATCTACTTGGCTCCACTCCGCTAAGTGCAGCTTCGCTTCTCTCAGTCCTAGCAATTCCCGACGCTTCGTTTTCGCTCCGTCCTCCGTGAACGCAGCAGAGTTTCCCCATTTTCAAGAAGGAGAAGGAGTCCTACTTTGCTTCCTGCTATTTAGTGAAGGAGGAGGCGAGATCGATCGATAGAGAGGGTTGATGATGCGCTGATCAGACGTAATCAATAATAGAAATGTTACAAAAAGAAAAATTTAAAAACTTATGATGCTGCCAAAAATTCAAAAAAGGAAAAGAATGGATGAGAGAATGATATCAATTGGATCTTTACCAGTTTTATGTGCATTTGTCTATGCTGATAACTTTTGTATGGTTGTATTGAGATCACGACCCTGCCAACTCATTACCCACTCGTATCTGAACAGTCTCACGATTTGTAGCTTTCGTGTGCTTAGTATACCCTTAGAAAAGGTCTTCATTTTTGGGCAATCTTCTACTTTAATTTCAAATAAGGATGGGAGCCTGAAGATACAACTTGGGATGGAGGAGAAGCATTCTAGACTTGGCAAGTGTTGGAGTGTCAAATATTTTAGATTTCCGAAAGAAATCACTTTTTGTTCTCCATTTCCATCGTTGGCCACTACTTCTTCCATTCTTTCACATCCTATTATAGTCATCCTATTCAGATGCATCAAATTTGTGACCGCCAAAGCTGTTACTAGATGTAACAATCCAGAGCAATTCTTCACCACTAACTCTGTCAAATTTTGGAAGGATGTCACAGCCGGAAATATCTTCGTCAAACGGGGACAATCCCAAACCTTAAATGTTTCGATGCTCTGAAAAATTTTCGACACTAAAAAGTCTTCTCTCCACACACTCTTTAGGTTGTGTAGCTTGTTTAACTTAAGTTCTCTTAAATTTTCAAGCACTTGATGTTTTTCCTCATCAATAAGCCGTTCGTCTGGGAATATATCTTCAAAGGAGTTACAGAAGATCTCAAGGCTTCGTAGATTCTGAAGTCTCTCCAGGACAAATCTGGGAGGAAAGACTGCCTTTTTATCATGAAAGCAATCCAATGTTAGTGCTTTTAACTTACCAAAGACGTCCTCGAGAAATTTTCCATCTTGCATCATTTGAATATTTTTATAAACCAACGAAAGTCTATCTAACTTGGGAAAGTCCTGTCAAATTGCCAATACAACAAGAGAAGTAAGTTCAACAAAGTTTCGGCAATAAATCATGTGTTGTAAAAAGTAAACCTATTTAGATGATATGCATGGAAGGTGGCCATCTTCTTAAAGTTCATTATATCTCATGAACCCTATATTTTAGTCTCAAGCTTTTAAAAGTCTCAAGTAGAGGTTGGTCTGGTTAAGTTGGTAGAGTGAATCTAAATTCAAGATCTCTACGGCTCACCAAATTCATCTTTTGTTAGGAATATCTTATCTTGTCAACAAAAAATTGTCATCTTTGGAATCTTATGTAATAGGATGCACTCATGATGTTACTAGAACATGTGGGGTCCACATATTTAAAAGTGTGCTTAAGATATAAGAAACATCTTATGTTGTCCACAAAATTATAGGAAAGGAGTTCTAGTTTTCTATAGTATTATAATAGGACAACAAGATGACTATGCAGTGCGCCGGTGTATTAAAAATTATAGTAGACAATAGTGCATTAAGGTACTAATATTATTTTTGTTTTTTAAAAAAATGTTTGAATTTTTTTTTTTTTTAGAGTTTGTAAAAGATGAAAATAGAGAAGAAAAGTTAAAACATGCAACACGTGTCAATAATGGAGAGGACCTCTTGTCAAATTCTTATTGATGTCACCAAGGAGCACCATTAGGTTAGATTAGGAATATATTATGGTGTCAATAGAATACTGTAAATATTTTTGTAACTCTAGGTAATGGAATATCTTATGCATGTCCACAAATGAAAGTATATGTAAGATATCAGAAATATCTTAATGTCGTCGACAAACTAATAGGTAAGGGAGATCATGTTTTCTCTAACATTATAATGCAACGTGATAGGCAATGGATATGATATTAGTGACTATTTTAAAGAACAAAGTAGAAACTAAGGGAGAGCAACTATAATCATACCCTCTCAAATGAAGAGTGTGCTTCTTGATCTGAAAGGTCTTGTTGATCATCTCTTTGAGCCCAACTGTCCATGGATGCCGCAAAGGATAACATGTTCAGTTTTTCACAGTGAGTCACTCGTAATTCCTTCAATAATGGCCAATGCAAAGTGGGCAAGTTAGGATAGAAGCTCTTGAGTTGTGGCATGTCATGTAACACCAAAGAGGTTAGTTTTGGGAAAAGATCTTGAGTAGTATTGGAGCATGGAGTGTCATCCCTACTAGCGACTATTTCCTCGATCTCACAAGACTCCACTTGAATTTTTTCAAGTTGGGTTAAACTTGTAGCCACCCAATACGGAAACAAATTTTCAAGGCTCTTACAATTCCGAACCTCCACTATCCATAAACAATCAAAAGTCAGAGTTTCTTGAGTACCGTTAGTCCATATTTTGCTTAAATTGTCCATGTGGGAGAGATTCATCCACGTAAGTTGAGGAAATTGCACCTGCCATATTGAGAAAATAAAAAAAAAAGACACAATGAATGCTATTGCATTGAGTTATGACCTCAAAGAAGGAATTTCTAGACTTCCCTCGTCTCACAAATCATGAGAAGTCAAGATGTTGTTAGTGACATAAATAGGGAGGGGTTGATTGATGCTTTTATACAAGTTGACTGATGACTAAGGCCAAGGATATTGCATTGCAACAAGCATGAAATTATAAATGTACTTATAAATTAATAGTACGTTTAGCAACGACTTTTTGAGTGGCTTAATTAACAATTAAGGGTACGTAGATTTTGGAGTGACAAGACGATGTTGACTTTTCTTGATTACTTGGCAAATCATAAGGATAACTTAAAAGTCGAGGAATTAGGTAGATGGGCCTTATGCACGTGGAACTTGGGTTCATTTAAATGGTTGCTAAGCAGGTCTCCAAAATTTTGGTTCTGTATCTTTCAACATCATCCTAATCCCCCCCTCCTAAGTCCTCATTTTTTTTTTATAGTAGCTCTTGTGCCACAATCAGAGAGAGAGAGAGAGAGAGAGAGAGAGAGAGAGAGAGAGAGAGAGAGAGAGAGAGAGAGAGGTAGGTGAGAAGGGCTATTTCCAATTGGATGCAAGAGCATCTAAAGCATAAGAAAACCTACTATGCAAAAGTGAAAGAGAGAGAGAAATGAGAGCCCTCCTATTTATGCTGATGCATGAATGGAGCCATTGACTAAACATTGATGACAACTCACTCAATTGTTTCTCTACGCAATTAAATGAGGACAAAGACGAAGAAGAACATAATATAAATCCCATGACAAGTTGTATTTTTGTAATGAAAAACAATGTTGATGCCATGGAGGAGTGACAAGTTGTAGTTGGCAAAGATCGGTTATTTTTTTTTTTTTTAATGAATAAGCACAAAAAGCAAGGGCATGGTGATGATGAGACAAAAGTTTAGGGAGCTTGCTAGGCATGTTTGAATAAGGAATGGATGAAACTATTGAAAAGAGCAACATTTAAATTGCCAACAATACTTATGAATCTTCTAATTAATATAGTTCACTAAAGAGAAGAGTCATGAAATTTATATGGCGAACTAGATATAAAAAAAAATATAGCAACTTCAATTGTTCACAACCTTTTTCTTTTTCATGTATGGAAAATTTTTGCATTTGAAAATAATTTCTTAAAAGGCATGGGCAACATAACAAGTTGAATAAATAACATAATGTTATGATCTCAGCAAAAGCAAGTTGGGTCAATTTACTAGTTTTACGTTGGACCGTTAATAACATCCTTGAAATAATGTTTATTCAAATTCGAGGTGGAAAAATAAAAATAGAATCTTGCTATGTACTGAGTGATCCACCCCTTGGCAAAAAGTGGGTGTGCACCCACTGATTGCATTTTGTTTGTACAGAGATAATCAAGATAGTTTTTTTTTTTTTACTACATCTTGACCTCCGAAGAATTGTCCATTGAAAAGCAAGTATTGATATTTTTCATTTGGTTACAATAAAATTAATGGAATAACGATTTGTCACCAAAAAAAAAAAAAAGAATGACTTTCCACACTTCATTAGATCTATCAATATTCTTAATCGAGGATTTTGATGAGTTTTGGAAATTATCTAATAATGTGGGAGAAATCAATTATTATATGACAACTCATATTTGACACTAAAATGAAATTAACGCTATCACAACTTGTCACTACCAAAAGATCAAATGACAATTTTCATATTTCCCCAAATTTATTAGTATTGTTGATTGAGTGTTATAATGACTTTTGAAATATTCTTAGAATGTGGGGCTTGGTATATATACAACTTATCCATGCAAATGACATTATAAATAAATAATTAGTGATAATTCTTACAATTAAAAAGTAAACAAATGTGTAGATACTTGTTATAATTAAACATTCTACTACTAGTATAAAACAATAGAAAGAATTATGCAAAAGTATGAGAATAAGGAAAAAAAAAAAAAAAAAATTTGCATGGAATCGAAAAAAAAAAAATAAAAAAAAGAAGGTCAAAAAAAAAAAATGATATCGCGCATTTTCAAGAGCCTTAAGATTCAACCCAAAAAAAGAAGTACCGGAGGAGGTCGTTATTTATTGCCTTCAGTATTCACATGAGGAGAACTTCATAAGACGGATGAAAGTGTTTACTCGATGATTGATTCCTATTTTTTTTAATTTTTTATGTAGCTACGACATTTTTTATTGATTGTTTTTGGTCGAGACATTGACTAAATATTAAAAATCTCAATTCCCCTCACTTTCCTTCTCCATCTCCATCTCCATCTCCATCCACATTGAGCCCAACCTTCCCGCCTCCCCCGCCATCGCCACCGGCGGAGTTGCCGGCGCCGCGTCCAAGGCGACCATTGCCAAGCGTCCAACCCTCTCCATCGTCTCTCGTGGTCTACCCATTCATGACGCCTCTGTCCATGGCCATTCTTCCACGACATCTATTTCTCTGTTTTTTTTCTTTCGCCGTTTGATCTCGCAGTCCATGGACGTCGAGATCTCAAACTCGCCGTCAAGACTCATGGCCATGGACAAGCTGTGGTCGCCAAAGATCGTGGAGGAGCCTCTGGCGAGCCATGGACGAGCTAGGCTTGCATCCATGGACGATACTAGATCTCGGAGGCACGACTCCACCCATCGAACGGGCAACGGGCAGTTGTGACGATGGAGGGTGGCTCGGCCATGGAGCCAACCACGAGCCGCGGGCGACGGCGGAGGGGACAATGGCGGTCCATAAGCCGTCGTTGCTCGCGACGGACTTCCAGATCTGCAACCATGGCTCCGGTGACGGCGGCTCGTCCATGGCTACGAGCGGCGGTGGTTGATTTCCGGATCGCAACTCCGTCGCTATGGACGGCCGATTTCGAGATCCGTAGAACTATGAGGCGGACAAAACAAAGGAAGACGGCCATGCTCGGCTTGGACATAGCAAGGGTCGGCCTAATCAAGGCGGCGGTGACTCGCCGTTGGCGACGACAGGCGGAGGAGGGCGGAGGTCGGCGGGTTTTGTGGACGAAGGAGGAGGAAGAGAGGGTTGAAGAGAAGTTTTTTTAATTTTTCTTCGCCGAAATCATGCCCCGACCGAATTGACGCGAAATCGCTTCCGCATCGGAGATCCACTTCGACCCACCATAACCAACAAGCTCCGGTTCGCGTAATCACTCGGAACCCATGCAAGCACGCGCGCGAGAGGAGGCGAGCTTCAAAGAAGCGATTCGAAGCTTCCGATTCAACCATTGGACAAGACCACCCAATCAATCGCCCCAAAAAATAAAGAAAGTAAGAGGATGGGGGGAGTGGGAAGAAAGAAGAGTTGTTGGTTACTTGACTCTGTAGATTTGGTTCACTTTTTTTTCACCTCGTTGCGAAAAGGAGGATCAAGGTGAACCGAAATGGTGAGAGAGAACAATTCTTAGGGGGGGAGAAGTCTAAAACACCAAATAGACTTTGTCTAATTTCTTCCTTTTTCTGGTTTTTTTTTTTCCTTTGTCCAGTGAGCGCACCGCAACTGATGGAGGCCGAGGGTGGTGGTGTGGTTCACGTATAGAGATGCACCTTCGCGGAAGAAAGAGAGGGAGCAGAGCCACAAGGAGGAGAGCAGAGCTTCCAGTGATGGGCGTTATTGAAGAGAAAGGGGAGCAAAATTTTAATGGTTCCACGACAAGTGGGTCCGGCGTTGCCACGTGTCGAACTGCGGATGATTCCATACGAATTCTACGTGGTGTATTTAATGCACCTAATATTTTCCCTTTGGGGTGGTGTTGTTGGTTGGATAATTTATTCTGATTTTTAAAATTTTTTATTTTAGCTAGGACATTAACTAAATATTGTCATCTAGTTATGAAATAAGACTTGCAATGTCAGCAATCGCCCTTGGAATTGCTACTATTTATTATCCAGATGTCCTTTTTTCTCTTTTTATTTTTTTTCCTTTTTTAAGCCATTTCTTTTCCGGAAAAAAAGTACTTTGCATTTTCTCCTACCAAACATAGATTGTGCGTAAGTATCACACTAATTATCACTCAATATGATAAACCAAAGTTAAAATTTATTGTATAATACTGGTGCATAATTTGATAGGTTGTTGGAGTATAGCTATTCAAATATGATTTAAAAACAAGGAAGGCGAACCACTTCATGCATATTGACCTTTTTTATTTTTATTTTTTTATTATCAAGACCCAAGCTCAAGCATAGATGATTATTAACTTGAAATACATTAAAAGTTGGCTCCACTAATTATGGTATAATGAGCTGTAATAGTTAAGCAATTTGTGAAATTGGCTTTTACAATTATGAAGTTTTACTTTTCCCTTGTCTTCATGTTTAATAGAATGACAATAGTTTGCTTCCACGCAAATAAATATGAAGGGTGATATTTAATTTTTTCTGCCATTTTTAGATGCTATTCTATGTTTTCTGTTTTAGTTCTTTATAATTGAAATTGCAAAAGTAAATGTTTTTATATGGTTATTGTGATAACTTTTTAGGAACCTCGCTGATTAATTCTAAAGTAATATATGATATGATTTCATAAACTTACACCAACTTAACACTTCTAATAGGATATGGAGAAGTACGTATGATAGTAATATTTATTGAGGATTAGAATACTTTTAATCTTCATCTTAAATATTAGAAGATTATGTATATAAATTGGCACAAGCACATAATTTGCATCATACCGTGCATTGTTCAATACTATGAGAACAAGTCCCAATGAAACACCAAAAACGCATTTATTTGAAAGACTAACTGGGAAGTGAAAAATGAAGGGGTGTTGTGGTCATCCTCCATCCAAGATTGCCCAATCAAACTTTCCATCTTGGGGCAATGGGCAATTTTCATCATTTTTAATTTGGGGCATTCCAGCATATGATTTTTTCCCAAGAGGAAACAAGTCAAATTGGGCAAGTATTCCATAGTCATCCGCAAGAGCTTTGAGAATGTAATCTTCTTCATTGCGCTTCCTTTGCCCTTCTTCCTCTACGATCACACCTTCCATTTGACCACACTTCTTTATTTCCATCGTTCTAAGATTGGCAAGGCATCGAGCCATTGATGGAGTGAAAGCATGTCCCAAGTTGCTACAATTATAAAGAATGAGACTACCTAGAGAATTGAAGCATAACGATTCTTGAAGACTTTTGTTCCATAGTCGCCTCAATTTTGGTAGATTGGCCAGGTTCAATTTCTGTAGTGAGCGTAGGCACTTCGAGTGCTTTCCACAATCTCTAACCCTTCCAAATCAAATATTTCTTTAAGCAATTCACAATCACGCACTTGCAAATAGCCCAAATTGTCTAAGACAAGCATCAATCTAGATGGAATAGCATTAATAAATGGACATTTATCTACCACCATTGATTTTAATTGCCAATACGACTTGATGGGATTAAGTTCGTTATGCCATTTTCCAATCAGCCCGGGGAACTCAGATAGCAGCATTTTCTTTGCTCCAGCAAACGTACCCTATCAAAAAAATGCATCGTTAAGCATAAATTTCTAGCTAGCAAAAAGCTATTATTCATTTAGTGGTCAAAACCATCCAAATACATGGAATTTGGTAACTAGTGCGTACCATTTCTTCAAACATATTCTGGATGGTGATGTTGAGGTTTCTTGCCCAAAACCACACTTCCTTTGATACTTGAACTCTCTTTAACTTTGATGCCTCCATCGGTCCTTGAGAGAAAAACTTCATGTTGGGACATCTAGTCACAATGATATCTTCCAAGAGCGGGAACATCAAAGTGTATCCACCTGAACTGAAACTTCTCAACCCTATCAACCCATCAAGCTCCATATACTTCAATTGATTGAAAGCCACCACACGGTCATCCCCACCTTTCTCATCATTAATGACTTCTGTCAATATTCTACAATTACTTATCCTCAATTTTGTAAGTGCCACCAAATTTTCAGCAATTGTCGGTGTGAACATATTTAATAACCCATCACAATGTGACACATCTAGAGTTTGCAGATGTTGAATATATCTTGAATCCTGCATATCGAGCACAATAACTGCATTTTAAAATGTCGAGTCTCGTGATTCAATGGAAAGAAATGTGCCCTCATGAAACAAACATTATCGCTGATCTTTTATATTTGACTTGTATCCATATTTGAACTTGATTAACTCCTTAAATTCACATTTCTAAAGATATATGCCTTGTGAAAATAACTCCTGCATCAATTATAGTCACAATTGCACTAATTTCAATCGTTAATGTCAACAATAATGTCCATCTTTTCTTTGTTAGCATAAGATCAACACTTTTTATAGGGTTCAAATTAGACAACACACTTGTGCCATGGTAAGATCACACCACATACCACGTGTTTTTTTTTATCTTTGTGGTACTTAAAAGAGAGCTAAATGATTGGAATTAGCCTCTTTTTTAAGGGGATCAATGAGTATGCATTTGTCACATCAAACATTGACAAGAATGTTCAATCAATACTCGAAGAACATATGATGTTTCAATGTTGCAATATGTCTATGGATTCAAGGAGAGGTGTACAGTTTATATCTTCGCTTGTAAAAGCATCTTGTATGAGATGCTTGGTTTAACCATCACTTTAAATATTCACCATCAAAGCAAAACAAATAATATTGGATCATACCTTTAAATCACTTACAGACAAGGAAGAATTGATTTAAAGAAACAAGAACCATGTCAAAAGGGTGATCAACGTTAGAAGTTACGGAATTGATGTAGTAAAAGAAAATTGCAGTGGATCGCTTGAGGAAGAATATTAGCAATTAGAAAGAAAATGATGGAGAGATTGAGATTAAAAAGCCAACCAATCATCCATCAAAAGGTGCAATACAGTAGGGCGTGTAATTTTTTCCAATACCAAATGCCTCAAATCAATATTATATCACTCTAAAGCAATTAAAGAGTGAGGCTAAGAGAAAGCCATTAAAAAAGGAATTGAATGGGCCAAACGAACAAATCTCACTTACTTCATTCCCCACTTGAAAGAACTAAATATACTTAATCGATTGAATTTTCCTTTTAAAATTCAATGATTTTTATCCATGCTGGAGGATCCAATAGTTAGATATCAAGGATAGATCATATTTATACCCAAGTCAAATAATCGAAGGTTTTCCGAATATCCCATTATAGGAATTAAAATTATTTAAGAAAGTCGATGTATTTATTTTGTGGGAGGGCCCGTTTCCACAGCCTCTTTGGGTGCATAAACAACGATTTAGGTAAAAGGCCTATATTGCTTTTAGTTTAGTCAAAGTGGACTTGCCTGTGAATCACTCTAATTCATTTTCCTTTGAAACATTCTTTCGCTATCCACTCGACAAGACATATAACTCAACTAAAATATCTTATCTGCGAATTGTATTTTATTTCTTTAGCAAGAGTTTCATAAGAATGGCCTTGCAGTTCATGTGAAAACTAAACAGGGTGATTTCTGAAGCCCTAGACCCTAGATATCTTGCTCAGTTAGGGGACGAAGAGTGCTTAGATTCCTTTTACTGGTGCAATTAAGAGAAAGAGCAAAGCTTCCTTCAATCAGGAAAATAAATGAGATCTTGCAAGTGCAAATGATGTCAAGTGAGCGTATTGAAGGCCCTTCATCTCTGCCCGCTTGAACTTTGCTGCTCACTTTCCTCTCGGTTGTTTTTTCAATTTCTTTCAATGTACATGCATGCAATGTCTATGCCATACATGTGAGGCTGATGAGAGTTTTAAGTTTTTTTGGAACATCAAAAAGCTTTTAGAGATCCTATTTGGCAGTCGTATTACCCATTCATGCTTTGTGTAGGTGTGATAAGAGATGTTCAACCATATTTATGGAAACTATTTGTAGAGAAATTGAAAGTAAGAAATTGCAACTCATATATGTCAGCAACTCTGAACATTTATGCTTGTACGACACTCATTTTCTATAAAAATATTTTAACCAAAATATACATTATAAGTAACTTAGTTTTTATCTTGGCCATGCTTGTCTCTAGTGTATTTAATATTTTAACGTAATGTTAATCACGTACCTCTTGATTGAAGAGTACAGTGGCACGTGATGTGACACGATCTTGACTTCCACTTTCTCGTGCACCTGTAATTGGTATTTCATTGGATGAAAAGAATATTACCATTTGTATTGTAGAGATGAATATATCTACAAGACAATCTTCAATGATAAAAACAAAAAAATCAATCTTACACTTTCCATGAGAGAAGCACGTCAAACTTTTCAATCGTTCTAAGTGTAAATCGGTTAACATCGGGAATGCCAAAATTTCTGATGTTTCCATTCCCAACCCTTCTTCCTCCATAATGATCGCCTCCGTCTTCTCACAATCCGATATAGTTAGTTTTTTTAATTGTGTGAGAGATTTAACCATGGATGGGAAAAATATAAACTTGAGGCTATCCAAGCCAATGATTTCTAATGTCTCCAATCTCTGAAAGGCAACCTGTGAAATTTGCTCATGGAATTGATGATTAACTTAATCTCGAATTCATGAACTTTCAAAGAGTAAATATAGATGAGTGCCAAGTGGAGAGGAGGATTATTAAATTGCACAAAAGAAAAAAAAAAGAAAAAAAAAACAGAAAAATGGAGTAAAAAAATCTCCACACTAACGTCATTTATAATTGCCAGTCTTTCCTTTGCTAAAAAACTTGCAATGCTAAGCTTAATTTGATGAGTGAGCTAGTTTTATTCCATCCGAAGAATTTCTCCTTTGGAAATGGATTAGCGAGTGGAGCATTACTTGTCTCTTTTTGTATAATAAAGCAAACTTAACACTTTCCACCTCAAAATTCTGCCCAAAAATAGTTCGGATCGGTATCCATGGCCAGTGTCCAACGAGAACAATGGCGAAAGTTAAAAGCCCCAAAGACTACGGCGATTAAGAAAAGGCAAACACGTAAAGGATGACACACACTGCCTTGCGGGACCCACAACAAACATGTCCAGGACCCTCTACTGACAGGGAAATTAACATATTGCAGGAGTCTTGGGCCGTGCGTATGGCATGGGCCTCGGGCCTGCGACGCTATAAGGGAGCAATCTTGTCTAATAAAAAAACCCCAGTTTTCACCCATATAAAATACAGTCGTGGGCTTTCCTTAATTGAGGGCATTGTTTATCCTTAGTTTACTAATTCTCTTTCATGTTAGTAAATTATTATCCGTAGAAGTGCAAATAGGACCATAAAATATATCTACAGTGGCCTAACATCATTTTCATTGATAAAAACAAATAACAAAAGATTTTCACCTGTAATTGCTCCCATTTTTAAACTTGCATGATTTGTCATCTTCTATAAACTTGGTGTAGATATTATATGAAAAGGATCTCCTATAAAATATTATCACTAAAGCTAGTTAAACTGTTTACTATATTTCCACCTACTAGTCTAGAATTGAATATACTACAAATAATCGCCTTCAATTTCAATTGAATGCAATTAATTATTTTTATGCAGAGCTACTTTATCAACTTTGTAATTGCTCACCCTTGTTGAACTTGAATGATTTGTCATCTTCTTTAAACTTGGGGTAAAGATTATACTGAGAGGATCTACCATACAAGATTATGATGTGAAAAAAGAAAAGGAAAAAGCAAAGCCATAAAGGCTTTTTGTAAAATTTCTCCGATGTAGTTCCATTATCTTTGAAAGCGCTCACTCCATGGAAGCTCAAAGCAAGGGAAGAAGACAAGTCACTAGCGTGTGGACCCACAACTTATATTTCCACTGCTTTCTGCTGACGGGGAAGCTAATCTATTTTGTGAGTCTCATGCCCAATGATCAACTTTAGTGATAATTGGGCCACTTTAAAAGGGCTATCTTATCTAGTCAATTAAAAGGCTCTACTCGTAGCAATATTTTCCCTTGTAAAATAGCCACGTGCTTTTCTTAATTGGGCAATTGATCATCCTTAGTTTACTAACTTCTCTTTAATGTTAGTATATCACTATCAATAACCAATTTAATAGGATATTAAACACAGATTGTGGATTTGTTTTTGTGATGCCAAAAGTAAGTATAAAGATGTCTATGTATACAATATGCATGCATGAACATGCACAAAACTCTATACTCTTATAACTGTGGGGTCTATATAATAACTAACTGCTTATTTAAACAAGAAACACAGAAGACATGCATCAATTACATTAGCCTAGTTGCTTTTATTTATAAAAAAAAAAAAAAAAAAACCTGGTCCTTCTTCCCATTTTTCGTATTGGTTTTTAAGAGTAACCTATATTATACATTTTGTGGATAATAACAAAGTTTGATAAGTAATTCAATTGAATCCATATCAAAAGATTTAAAATTACTTATGGAATTACTTTAGTGCTGAAATTCTCTTTAGTTTTTCTTTATGAAACCCTATTAATTTAGATATACTAGTAGCATTTAAATTGAAAATAACTCAGAACCTACCACAAACTAAATTTACATGGATTTCATACAATTAGTTGGATTTCTACGCAATGAAGAGAAACTGAAGGTTGATTTATCTAATTACAAAGAAGGCACGAATGGATAAGGTTATTAGGAAAAAAATGAACTGAAAAATAACAAAATGAATAAGCAACATGATATGTTGTGCATCTAATTAGCAAAGGTAGGAAAAAGCAATAAATATTATATTCTTTTGATAGAAAGTTACCTGTTGCCCATTGAAGAATGCAATTTGAGTGCCAAATTGGTCCTCTAATGTACTACTCGAAAGAGTTGTTCCGGATGGTGAAAAAATTCTTGATATTTGGTAATTGGTGCAAATTCATTATACGCAAATTTTGCAACTCCACTTTGCCACAATCATCAACATCTACAATCCCATGCATTAACTCGCAACCAACAACTTTAATCTCTTCTAGTTGTGGAAGTTCTCTCAGTAATGAAAGAGGAAACAAAACTTCCATTTTGTCACAACTTTTGACTTGAATTACTTTTAATTTACCGAAGGACTTGGAGGAGGAAATATGGCTGTAGCATATCTTCGTCAAGTTGTTGAGCTTTATGAGAAGTAATGACTCCAACATCTCAAAAGCACTAAGGGAACGACACTGGAGGATGTATTGGATAGAGGAACTATCCTCAACCAGTAGATGCTTTAATTTTGGAAAGCCTTCTTGAGATAATGCACAAATACTTTGCTCGCTTCCGTTCAACTTGGTCAAAAATAGATCGTCGGTTTTACTTAAGATACTTTGTATGCATCCTTTTCGAAGAACATCAATTATTGGATCCAACTTGAGGTACAAAATCCTCTATCCTAGGTCCTTTCTCCAATGTGCATTACCTATCTGGATTTTATACTTGGTTAATTTCTTGACATCTAGGTCCTCTGGGAGCGCTTTTGGATTGGGAATGGAGACATGTAGAGTGCAAAGATTCTTCAGGTGATTCAACTCAATCAGACTGGCATTAGTTGGTTGAGTTTGCTCCACAGGATTCCATTGATTAAAGCTATTCTCCATATACAACTCCTCCAATTTGATCAATCTTCCAAGCACACCCGGTTCAATCATCCGAAGATTTAAACAATAGTTCAAGTCCAACAACCTCAGCTCTGTTAGTTGCCCAATTTCTTTTGGCAATCGTTGAAAGTTGGAGTTCACACAGCTGAGAACTTGTAACCCTTTTAGCTTGCCGAGAATGGCCACATCCTCTAGCGAACAATTCTGAAGACACAAAGTATGTAAGTTCTCAAGAATTGAAATGGCGTTGGTGAATGAGTGATACGTACACCAGTTAGATGTAGAACCGCAAGTTTCTTCATAGAGTTGAAAAATGAATCTGGAATCTCAAGAGACATATTGTTGTTGAAAAGCAAAAAGATGCGCAATTCGGGACAATCTAATTCTTTGGGAAGCTCCTTTATGTCAATATATGGAAAGCATAGCGCTGAACAACTTTTGAGCCTCTCATTCTGCAATTGTGTTGTCAACATGTCTTTATCTTTCAGCACGAGAAGAGGGTGATCTCTTAAAATGGACTGGGCAACAAAGTCATGAACCAAGTCATGTATCTTCAACCCATCCGTGCCTTCATTGTCCAACAGAAGGGAGGAGGCTTGAAGAGTGCGGATGAGTGTGCTCAACCTATCTCTAGCTTCTTCCATTCTGCTATCTTTTTGAAATATCCCCAAACCATAGCCATACCTCACCAAGTTTTCAATAGAGGGCTTAGAGATGCCATAAGCAACACAGAGTTGTAACAAACTTTTGCATCCTCGCTTTCTAAATGATCATAACTCAGTTGTAACACCTTATTTATCACTCCACTTATTCCTTCGTTTGTAGACCACTCAATTTGTTTCAAAGCATCCCTCCATTCAGGTAGAGAAGCGAGTTTTAATTGTTTCGCCATTGCGTCAAGTAGCAAAGGCAAACCTGCACATCTGTGGAGCGCTTCATCCACCAGGGTCTGAACTCGTCATTATGAACTTTTTCTCCCACTATCCTCTCAAACAATATTTTTGCCTCTTTCTCCTCCAGTCCATCTAGGGCGAAGGCCTTGTCGCAGCTCATTTCACTTTGTAAAACATTTCGAAATCTCGATGTCAACAGTAACTTGCATCCTATGACTTTATTGTCACGTCCGCAAGGAATGCCGACTGATTTCAACTCGAGCCCCTTCCACAGGTTGTCCAGTATTATGAGGACCTTCTTGTTCTTCTTCTCCTCGTCTTTCAACCTCTCGTGTAGAAGTTCCGCTCGCCCGTTGGTAGTCTCTTTGTTCTTTATTTCAGTAAGGCCCAAGGCGTCCGCAAGCTCTCCTTGAATTGTCTTGATGTCTGGATTTTCCGACACGTCAGCCTTAGCGACCAGATCAAACGACTTGCTTTTCTTTATTATCCTTTGGACATCCACCAAAAGGGTGGACTTGCCGACCCCACCCATCCCGTAGACCCCGACCACACTATTGATGTTATTGGCAAGAGCGTCCATGATGTTCTGTATCATCATAGCTCTGGACTCGAAAACGCCATCGTCCCCAAGCACAAACGACGTCGAGGCAGAAAAAGCAGGGACATTTCCCGGAGTAGGATCGATGAAGGAGATGTCGTCCAATTCTTTGAATCCGCTGCATTTTTGAGCCAGTTCCTGAATGACCTTGATCTTGCCCTCGGCCTTCCTGCTGAACTGATAGCGACATTTGGGGTCAGGAAGAGTCCCGTAGCAGCAAGTCTTGGTCGCATTTTCGAAGTTGCCCAACAGGTCTCGCACCTCCTTCAAAGCATCGTCAGATTTTTTCTCCCACCTCGTGAAGACATCATGGAACTTCCGAACATTGTTTCTGGCCTGTTCCGCAAGAACGTTGACCCTCCGAACCTCGTCATCAAGATTCTGGACTTCCTCCTGAAGACTGTCGGCGAAGCTCTTGGAGGACATCACGTATCTTATTGGACGCTTGATTGCAGTAACTGCCCACTTCAAGAGATCCCATGCAATAGAAACGGCAGAGTCGGCCGACATTTTTTTTTGCTTTTTTTCTTTTCCTGAGAAACAAAGAGCAAGAAAATAGAGAGATGGAGAGAGAATGATGATATAGAGTAGCAGATACCGAAGAAGAAGAGAAGGAGGAGGAAGAATGGTTGAGCCGAGGAGAAGAAAGAGCGAAACAGAGCGAGAAACGAACCAGGCGAAAAGACTTGAGCGCAAGAAAGTATGAAGGAAGGGGAGCGTGGAATAGCAGTGAATTGTAGAAAGAAAGAGATGATTAGCAGCGGTTAAAGCAGTAAACAAGTGATTCGACTTAAACCTTCGCCCTCGGAATATGTACTTTACACAGTGTGTCAGCACCAATATAATAAAATGTAATTAATAATGAGAATAAATGGACAAGGACAGGCCCACCCACGTGACATTGTCACTTACCGTGATTTCCTTAGGGTTAAAATTCCAAAAAAGAGCTGACAATTGGGAGAACGTTCACACGGTGCTGTCGGTGCCACATACCAAGGCAAAAGCGCGTGGGGACCAAGGCAAAACCGCATGGGGACCCTTGGAAATTCAAGAGTACTTAAAGAAAATTCGTGATTTTTTTATATGTAACTAATACGTGATTGTGATAAATAGCGTCTTTAATATTTTTTCATGCTATCAATATTTTCATCGATATTTGTACGCAACCGCTGGTTTGACTCAAAAGAGGGTGACGATTAGAAATTGAAATGTATATAACACCTTGACTGACTCATTGTAATACCTAGTTGATTAGAAATCTTTTATGACATGATAATCTTTATTTGACAAATATATGATATTAGAGAATTCAAAAAATTATCTATCATCATAAAAACGAAATTACGGTACATGCTTTGCAATAAATATTAAAAAGTAAAAAAAAATGGATAGAATATCAATAGGATAAAAAATTATCTATTATTACAGAAAGTCTATAGAACGAAAATAAAATAAAAATAAAAAATTAGAGGATTATATTAGATGGATATGAATCTATCATTTGTAAATATGACTAAATGTATAATTATCAATGACACCTTACCAACGGTGTAAAGTCAAGTAGCACCACAGCATGCACCGCATGACAGTTTTATAACGTTTCACGACAAGAGTTTAGCCTAAATAGATACATAAATGAAATGAGCTGTTGCACGATACTAAACATTTTAGTCATTATAACAGTATAAGTCAAGTAGCATGCAATACATGGTGAGTCCATGACACTGTGCTTTCATGATGAGAATTTAGAATAATCATGTAAAATTAACTTTCTAAATTGGCAATCATATGAACAAGTAGATGGGAATGTATCATTCAATGTGTAAATCCTAGATGATCGATAGTACATTTATATAATTTGTTGTACCATAAATATTAAAATCATAATCACAACATAGTTGTTTAATTATAATATATGATTTTGTTTTGCCAAATATTTAGTATAATTTCTAACTTGATTGATGATCTCAAGACATGCGATTCATTTATAAAATTGATTTTTCAAGAGATATGAGAAGCTACAACAATCGTCACTCGATATAAATAAGAGATAACGTATCATATCATGAATTAATTTTTACTTGGAAGGAAAACCCAACTCGCAAGGCTCATGCATGGTCTACTACTCACGTGGACAACAAACCATAGATCTTATTAAAATCTAATCTTAGTTGAGGCCTTAATTAAAAACCAATCAATTCCTTAATTAAGACAGTTGTCGGTCGCGTCATAATTGTGGAGTAAGTTGATTTCTTTGCATTATATAAGTTGCACGCTAATCAAAGGGGCTTGCAAAAATAAAATACAAATGATTACCAACTGCTAAAATAAAAAATAAAAAATGATTTTACTTGAATTATATGAATACTTTAAACACTCCGTCACATTGATATAACAAAATGTAATTAAGAAAGAGGCAACAAATAGAAAGATAGGCGCGCCCCCGTGATAAGGACAGGCCAAGACCACCCATGCACGTGATAAGTAGCATCTTAATCTTTTTCATAATATTAATATTTTTATCGATATTTGTATGTGGGCACTTTTGTGAATCAACACGGAGTGATGATTAGAATCTGAAATGTATATAACACCTTCAATTAAAACGAAATTATTAAAATGATTGGACTTAAATCATCACTCATGTATAATATGTACCTTATGTAGTTTGTCATTCTTCGATATAGCAAATGTAATTAATAAAGAGAACAAAAGGAAGAGGACTAATCAAAACCCGTGTGACTTGTAATTCCATCTAGACGTGGCAATATGTATAAGAAACCCATTTTCAACTCAATTTTAGTGCGACCGGGTGTATATAAGACACTCAAAATTTTTAAGCCAGTTGAACTTGAAATGATATTGAAAAAGCATAACCAATTCCATGCAAGTCCTTGTGGATTTGCGTTGAGTTATTTTCAACCCATTGTGAGTCTAGCAAAATCAGCAAATAAATTATTAGTTCTATCGTGGGGAGATCTCCTTTCGGTGTCTCCCAATACTTTTTAATTAAAAGTTGAACATGGTAATAGAAATGGTTTTCTTGTTTCTTCACTTGACCAGCCGTCATTCCCAATGCGTAAGTTTCCGCATTCTTACTCCACCATTAACAGACAAACACTGATTAGGTACCAATCCTAAAGCCATTCCTTGCACAAATCAATGAAATCATAAATAAAATATAGAAGTAACATTATAATTAAGCAATTTGTTAGATTACAATTCAATTTACACTAGACGTAATTACAATTGGAATTGTTAGATCAAAACTTCAAATAAATTAAAATTTTGCCATTCTTTATTAACATTTTAAATCAGTTTACTTTCTTGAGTATTGCTACTCTTTACTAGACAAAATTAATATGGGAAATAATTCTGAGTCGCCACTAACATTATTTTTGTGTCTCACATTCCGATTGGAGTTTCCTCATTTTCTTTCAAATGCTTGGGTCTATTTGGAATATTTTACTTTTAATACTCATTTTTCAAATATTGTACTTAGCACAAAGGTTCAGTTTGCTGGAAAAGTTTATAATAAACGACTGAGTTTAATACTAGCTATCCAGCGATTTAGAAATTTAAGAATGACTCAAAAACCCAAGGAAGAAAGAGGAGATAGGGTATGGATGGAGCTCCATTAGGGAAGTTGAGTGGTAAGCAGACTGCTCCCACGTCATCACTGCCCAAAAATAAAAATACAAAAAGGCCGCTGTATGTCGGTCGCTCATCAAGACAAGAATGATAAAAGACTGATAAAAAGCATATATATGGAAACAGATTTTTTTTTCTTGCATTTTACAGTTCCTTGGTCAGTCACCGTCACTAATGTCCAAGTCTCCATGTCCTTTCTTCCACCACTCATGGACAACCATCTAAATATATGAAAGATTGCTTTAATTAGGGTAAAAGTGGTGGGAGAGGGAGAGAAAGAGAGAGTAATTGAGGGTAGTTGCAGGAGCTGAGATGGTTTTCTGCATTTTACTGTTCCTTTACTCGACTAGTCACCATCACCCATGTCTACCTCCGTGTCCTTTCGTCCACCGCTATTGGACAAATATCCAAGTATTCATAAATGCATGAACTGACCGGGTGCCCCCGCTTGTCTGGCCTCTTTCTTTTAATTGTCAAGAAACACTGCTTTCCTACTTCACCCCTTCCGAGGCAATGATCAATTATGCAAAAGAGTCACTGCTTATTAAGCTAAATCTGACGAATCTCTTGATGAGGCCCAAATGAGCATGCTTTCCCTTCACTTCAATTAACCCTTGTTGAGGCCCAAATGAGAATGCTTTCCCTTCACTTCAATTAACCCTTGTTGCGTGAGGATATGTGATGTCCCATTAAGAATTCAAGAGATGAGTGATCTCAATGATTTGCTATTGTAGTGATTGTACATCAAATAGCAGTTTTTATTTATTTATAATGTTCTCCTTATTAACATATTAGACTTGGGCTAGCCTAGATCCTTATATCTAACTAATATTAACCATTAGTTCAATAATAAGTCTTGACTTTTCATGTATTATCTTTTGCAGATTTGTTGACAGAAAGCCCCTCTAGGCATCCATTTAAGTGAAAAAAAAAAAACTCAATTCACAAAATAAAATTGAAGTTGTTTAATTTTTATGCCAACCATAATTATTAGATTAGAATGTGAAATAAGTATCATAAAATTGCCATATGAGGATATGGTTGGAATTTTGTTAATGCTTTATTCTAGCTCTTTTAAAAGTTACTTATTGATATGAGTTTAATGTAATTTTTCCTATTATTCTCAAACGGCAACATCAATCGACAATTTTCATTGATTTTTCTTCTGAGAAAGAGAGAGCGAGTCCCACACCAATAATGCATAGTGGACTCAATAATACAGGCCTATGAGGCATCGTGTGCAAGACAAGATGCCTTACATAGTACACACGGTGAGGCGTTTGTGTTCACTCGAAGTACTCATTGAGCTGTCAAAATTTTCATCATTTTCTCTTTCAAATTTCCTAACAAGCTGTTCCATTTCCCACTCTTCAATAGTCTGTCCCGATGGATCCGCTAGAATCATATTATTGATCTTTTCAATGTACTCGGATGATGCACTTTTCAAGGATGGTGGACAAACGCATCTTCTTTGAAGACTGATAGGAACTTGATGGTGCATCAACGGAGCTCAAAGGGACATGTGTTGGCATTGGCCCACAAAGTAGAAGTAGTTTGCAGACTGTGCGCATCATGCACGAATCAATAGGCAACATATTTTAGCAAAGACCAATAAAATAAACGGTTTTCATCCATTGCATTTTCCAAAAAAAATAGATGATGGCTCAAACTAGTTTTGGAGCAGGATTTGATAATTAATAAGGGATTTAGGCATCATAGTAATTGAATTTTTTTGCGAAAATTGTCAGTAGGTCTTTAAACTCTTTTTTTTTTTTTTTTGCCAATTATGTCCGTACATTATATATATTTTTTATTCTTTCAAATCCTTTTTGTCAAACATGCAAACGGAGTTGATGATGATGTGGACTATATACACGAGATGTAGATAGTCTACTACGAAGACCCATAGAATGATAGAAGGAAATAAACTTTGTGATGTCCCATTAAGATTAAAGAGATGGGTGATCTCGATGATATGCCAATGTAGACATTATGTATTAAATAGCAATTTTTTATAATGTTGAAGTTGAAGTTGTTTCCTTTTTTACCAACATAATTGGTAGATTAGAATTTCAAATTAGGCCTAAGTCCATATATTTATGACTATTGTGACTAATTTTTTTAACAAAAATAATGTTATGACTAATTAAAGTCACGAGGGAAGTTCTATTTGTAATTAATATGATCAGGACCTTTTGCATAATAACTACCTAGTTTATGAGAAATAAGTGCATATAAAAAGAGTACCATATAAATTTGGGATACTCTTAATGTAAGCATATAATTTTACTTCTAATATGGGGGCATAGGTATGGAGACCTCTCTACCCATAATTCTATGAAATATCCTGTAGGTTTTTGAATTGGTTAAGCTCAAGGCTTTGGCCTGTGTAGTTGGCTCCAACCTAAAGCAGTTTGTGGGATCCTAACAAGCAACCTCCTGTTCCTGAGCTGGATATCCCCTAGCATCCCAATCAGCTACATCACTCCTGGGATTTAGTAAGCATTTTTTTTTTATTCTAAAGAATGAGTGTATTTTGCATTCTCTATCATTTTGAAAATGAATATGTTAACATAAAATTATAATATTGTTGTTGTTGTTTTTTTTTTTTTCGGTATTCCAACCCGGGGACGTGGACCTACCTCCCACGACGTCGCAGGTAAGTTTCTGACTCGAACCTCCCCCTACCGCAATTTTGCAACGGGGTGGGTAAAATTATAATATTGTTGATGTCCGATAATTGCAAGATAGTGATGTTAAGTAAGCATAATTTTTTTCTTGTAAAATACAAGTGTATTTTGCATTCCGCAGAGGTTCTTAAAAAAAAATTGTCTCTAGTTACATAGTCTGGATTTGCTTCTTTTTCTTGATTTGCATACTATTGACGTGGATAGGAATCCCATTTAATTGATTTTAAATAGAGCCAATCACACATTTCCTATATCTTAAGGATAGTGCGCTGCCCCATATACACAAACATAATATAAGTGATACAAAGGTTGGCGGATATTAGATTACTCGTTTCAATTGTTATAGGCAGGGAAAAGTGGAAAGAGACAAGGACAAATTTATTTGACGCAGCAGTGATAAGGTTACATTTTCTTCTCATGCTTTGGAATGATTCGGTATTTATCTCATTGGATTTCTTTGTTAATTGAGAGCAATGGCTTCCTTAACGTATGCGAGTTTATATTAAGTCAGAGTTTAATTATTTCC
This sequence comes from Eucalyptus grandis, assembly GCF_016545825.1. NCBI lineage: Eukaryota > Viridiplantae > Streptophyta > Magnoliopsida > Myrtales > Myrtaceae > Eucalyptus > Eucalyptus grandis. Next base: position 14,395,204 of record NC_052618.1, on the reverse strand, counting down.
ATCCTTACCAATTCTTTGATTGGTGGGTTAAAAATATGGACATAACCAATATGGAAATTTAGCTAAAAATAGAGTGCATGTTCGATTTTCTTGTCCATAAACTAACCTTGATTAAGGCCTCAACTAAACACCAATTAATTTCTTGAATTTCCATCCTTACGAAAGCAAGGGAAAAATGACTTGAAGGAAATTGAATGCTACAATATAAGAATCACAAGTACGAAAATTATCACTAAAAAGAGATTATTAATTTTAATATAAATATGACTTATATTTCTAATAGAATAGAAAAACACCAGAACCATTGTTTTTATACTAATAAAGAGATTTTTGTACATTTTTGGGGCTTTCTCATTTTTTGTGCTTGAGTAATTAAAAAAAAATTGAATTCTAACCTTTTCAAATGAATCGACTTAACTGACCCATTTTTTTTCTTGAGTCTTTGACAAATGCAGCAAAAAACTGGGGCTAATTCCAAAAATAAGCACAAACTTTAGGTCAATGAACAAATCTAATCCAATTTTTTTTTTTTTTTTTTTGGTAAAGAAATCCAAACTATTTTTTGTCTCTTAAAAAAGCACTAATTTTAAGTTGAGTGACAAATTTGGCCCAAACTTTTTTTTTGTCATATACAAAATACTAACTTTGGATCAAGTGACAATTTTGATCCTAACTTTTTTTGTCTCAAAAAAATCACCAGTTTTCACTTAAATCCTAAATTTGGACCCCCTTAACCTAGATCCATTGATTGTTTTTAGTGATAAATCCATGTGCACTTGCTGGCCGGATTTAAAACACTATTCATTATCTTCTTGTTTGAGCCACAACTTGGAGAATAACGGTGAAATTGCTCATCATCTCCTACACTTCACTAGCAAGTCAAAAAATCTCTAAATTGAATTACTCTAGCCAAACTTTGTCATTTTGTCTAAATATGAAGCTGTAGACCATCGCCCATCGAGAGACCCCATGGACGAGATCCGCCAAGCTCACGACTAGAACCTTTTTTCTTGAAACAAGGTTAACTTCAAATAGAAAGTTGAATAATGGTGAAAGTTTGTAACTTTTTACAAGAAAAAAAAAACTGGGCTAGAATTGTCACTTGACCTAAAATTGACATTTTTTTACAAGACAAAAAAACAGTTTAGGTTGGATTTGTCCCTTAACCTAAAATTTGTGCTCGCAGCCACCAAGGCGGTTTTTACAAGACTCTTTTACGAGACAAAAAAAAAAAAAAGTTTTAGTCAGATTTGTCTCTCAAATTAAAGTCGGTGCTTTATTTTTTTGGAGCTAGCCCCAAAAAACTATGCCTCACTTTTCCTCCCTACTCTTCCTTTTCTACGATTTTGAAACTCCACTACAAAATCTTACTTATTTCCCATAATTGTTATAAAATTCATAAGCCTCCTCATAAGAGTTAAACTCCACACCCCTGCCCATGATAGGTATTTTGATTCTCCTCTCTGCTTAATGAAAAAAGAAAAGAGCTACATACTTATTCGATATAACCCAACTTCCATTTCTTTTGGTGTTAAAAGTCCTTATTCTCTATCATATTTTTGGTCTCGTTTTGGTATTGGCATTATTTTCATCAATCACTTTACCTTTAATATGAACTTCACCTATCTAAAAAGGGGTTTCTCAAAAAAAAAAAAATCAATATGCAAGTCAACACCTTATATTAGGTTATTTTGCAATGATTGGATATCCCCCATTTTATTTTTACTAGATTAATTAACTGAAAGAGGTTAAAGGTGATTTTTTTATTTTACGATATGTTAAAAGGCTGTATAATATTTCGTGGTAACCTAGTATAGAACCATTGTTATTTAAGTCCGCTGTACACAATAATTCTTCAATTAAGGAGGAAGTAGGAAGAAACAGTTGCAACAATACGTGGTGAAGCTTTTTCTTTGTTAATAAAGTTTTAAAAAAAAATGAACATCTGAAAGAGAACAAAGAAGTGCAAATGCAAGTCATTTCAAAACTCATCCAGTTGCCAATTCTTTGAAAAAAAAAAAAGTTTTGTGATCAAGATGTATGTCTAACTAAATAAGAGGTAATTAAAATACATATACTTTTAGACATATTCATGTGTGCTTGCATACATACATACGTATGTATATTCATAGTTATGACGGGATTGTATGCGGTTATAAGTTAGTTGCACACTAGTATATATATTAAATGTTTTATGCTTTCAAGAGTAACGAAAAGAAATGATTGATGACTTTACTTGGTGCTCAATTTGGAGGGAGGGCATTTTGACTGACATTTCATTCAGAAAGGGATAAAAGTTATTTTAAGGATATTCGTAAAGATTTCCCATTTTAAAGTTGTAATCCGGTTGCGCATTACAAGCATAATAGAACTCGTGGTCCCATTTGCGCCATCGCTATTGGAAGGACAGTGCGGTTACGCAATAGCGGAACTCTTCTTTGTTAACATCCCACACTAGTCACTTGATGAAGCAATTCTCGTTGGAAAATTGGAGTTGCATATCAGTATCGACATTGATCATGCGCTAGAGGTTAAAAGCATTTACTGTTAAAGTTTGTAACATCCCAGAAAACCCCATCATGACTTCCACTCAAAAAGGAGTCAAATGACAAATTGATGGAACCACTACAGAAGTGAATTATTTGAGGTAGACACATTCATACTGTAACAACCTGGGCCCCACTATGTGATATTATTCGCTTTGGACACTGAGTCCTCACGGCTTTAAAACGCATCACGTAGGAGCAGAGGGCCATCCCTTAGGCCTTCCCTCTCCCAAGCCATGATATTGTCCTCTTGGGCCCCACACTGGCGCAGACGCACTGCCATCCCAGTCGGGCCACCCTCAAGGGTTTGTTCTCAGCACAGCGGAAGCATGTATGAAATGCGTCATGTAGGTTAAAGGGGCCCAAGTCATTATAAATTGGCCCAAGACTCCCTCCCTAGGCGATGTGGGACAAGAACCCCTTCCTTGCACACATTTGGGGACTGAGGCGCGGACGCACCGCCATCCCTCCTCCCTGCGCACCACCGCTCAGGCCGTCACACTCTCCCCCCCCTTGGGAGTGCAACGCCCTTGCTGTGGCCCCACACGCAATCAGGAGTTGGCTCCGATACCATTTGTAACGATCCAGGCCCCACTGTACGATATTGTCCGCTTTGGACACTGAGTCCTCACAGTTTTAAAACGCGTCACACAGATTAAAGGGACCCAAGCCTTATAAGCTAACCAAGACCTCCCTCCCTAGGCGATATGGGACAAGAGAGGAGGCTGTCACACACACAGTGGGGCCCGGGTCATTACACATACTCCGCGTGGAACATTATCAAAAATTGCCATATGATGATGTGGTTGGGGTTCGTCTAATATCTCTCCGTTCTCACTCTTTTAACCATTACTTAGATCCTTCTTATTGAGATATACATGTGACTTATGTTAGAAAGTCTTATATTGGAGAATTAGGGCACGCATGACAACCATTCTGTTCCAAAAATAGTTTCTTGAACAGAAATAGATTTTTCTATTTCTATTTCTAGAAGGGTTTCTAAGCAAAAATAACAATTTAATAATGGCACAAAATTTCTACTCTAAAAATAGAAATTCGTTTGATAACAACACAAAATTTCTTCCTTTCGACGACGGCGGACCGGCGGATGGCGGTGACGGACAGCGACGGCCATCGGCAAGCGACCGATGGACAGTGGTCAGCGGCAACGAATGAAGGATCGGTTGACGAACGATGAGAAAAAATTTTATTTCTCATTTCTGTTGTAAAAATAGAGAAGTAGAAAATTTCTACTTTTGATTTCTATTCCAAACCTATTTCTGGAATAAAAATCTATTCAATAAATAGAAAAACGGAATAAGTTTATCAAACGGATTTTTATTCCAGAAACAGGTCTGGAATAAAAAAATTGTTTCTAGAATAGAAATTACTGGTTGTCATGCACCCCCTTAGTATATCATGGAGCAATTAATATATCCTAGTTTTGAGTGAATTTGGCTTCAATATATGTAAGTCATATTAGAAAGTCTTATATTGGAGAATCAGTATGGTATGGAGCAATTAATATATCCTAGTTTTTGAGTGAATTTGGCTTCAATAAAACATATTGGCCAGCTCGAACATGGGCTTTTCTTTGGTGATCTCTCTAGTTAAAGGTATCAAATTTCTGCTAGACACTCCTAAGAAATGATGCCAGAGCCGATGATTGATAGCTAATGGCCAATCCCAATGTATACCGATGTTTGGAGAATATGTCGAGGAAAGGAATCTCGTGATCAACGCAGTTTTTGGGCAACCTTCATAGTTCGATCTAGCAAAAGAGATTGGGATGGAGGTGGGCATTGTTGTGTAGCAATGTGGTCTTTATGGTAACCTTCATGATTCAATTTGGAGAAAGAGACTAGGGATGAAGATGGGCGTTGTTGTTATTTTAGTTAGCACATGCACCAAAGCGAAGATTCTAATTGAGTCATGTTAATGGAGAACGATACTTGAATCAAGGGGAAGTAGACATAATACTAAGCCAACACGCGAGAGGCGAATGTTAAGATGAATGTGTGAGTTGGGTTAGAAAAGTTTCACAATGGAGAATTAATATCGTATTAAGCAGTTAATATATTATAGTTGATCAATAACTTTTTAACTCATTTTTTTCAATAAAGATGTGTCAACTGAATATGTTAATGAGCTCAAACTTGAGCTTTCTCTTCATAACCTCTCCGATTAAAGGGATCGAACTTTTGCTACGCATTTATAACACTTGTATCAACAATTATTTATTGATATGAGTTTAATAATTTTCTATTTTTCTCAACAGCAGCATCGATCTGACATTTTCTTTGATTTTTATTCCGAAAAAGAAAGAGCGAGAAAACGTTCGGATAAAAACCCCTCAAAAGGAAAAGTTGAGAGAAAAAGAGAGGGAGAGAGAGAACGATGAAAAAGGGTCGTACATACTTCAGAAAAAGAGGACGAAGTAGGGCTGTAGCAAGGAGAAGAAAAAGTGAAACAGAGCAAGAATGATGAAAGACGAAAAGGCGAAGAGACTTGAGTGCGAGAAAAGATGAAGGAAGGGGAGCGTCAAAGAGCAATCAATGGAGAAAGAGACATGGTAACTTTTTGCTGGAATATTTGATCAACAACGATTGAGATGTACCACTAGTGTTCCAATGATTTAAGATCTTAACAAAGGCCCAAATCACGAGGAAGAAAGATGGGATGGGTATGGACTATGGAGCTCGGTAATCTAACCTCAGTTAAGACTTTAAGGGCTGCATGCTAATATTTTTGTTCTTTTTTTGTTCAAGGGAACAAAAATAAAAATAAAAAGTATTTTTGTTCCGGAAAACAATTTTTGACCAGAAAAATGCGTTTGGTAAATTTGTTTCGGGAATAAAAAAAATGAATAGAAACACGTTTGGTAAATTTTATTCTTTTTTGTTTCTTTTAATTTTTAAATATTTTTATTTTATTTTTCATTTTTATTTTTTCTTCTTTCGGCTGGTCACCGGCCTCGTGACCGGCCGACGGGGCCGATAGCCTCGCCGGAGCACTGCGAGGCTCGCCAGGGGGCCAGCGACGCTCCGGCGAGGTTGTCGACCCTCGACGGCGTCGCGGCCCTCAACGGCCGGTCGGCTGGCCATGGTCGAGGCCGGCAACCGGCAAAAAAAAAAAAAGAAGAAGAAAAGAAGAAGAGAGAGAAGAATAAGTGTTTCTTCAAAATCGTTTATGGAACAAAAAGTAAGTTTTTTTGTTCTAATTTTGTTCGGGAACAAAAAAAAAAAAAAGAACAGAAACACAACCAAACGTGTTTCTATTCTTTTTTGTTTCGAAAACAAAAAAACAAAAAAATTGTTTAGAAACAGAAACAATGAGTGTTTTCATGCGGGCCCTAACTAAACCCCACTCAATTCCTTCGGAAGCTAAAAAGTTGGGAGCAAAGGGCTCCAAGTCCTTAGAGCCTCCACCGGCCAAAAGTAAAAAAATTTAAAAAAGACTGTTGTCGGTCGCGTCAATCAAGACAATGATGGTAGTCTAATAAATAATCTATTAATACGTGGAGCAGGTCAGCAACGCCAATGTCGAAATCATCATCCTTTCCTCCAATGCTAATGGACATTGATTAGATATCCCTCCTTTCATTCACCATCCCTCCTTTCATTCACCACTTTAGAGAAAACATAATTTAGGCATGTAGTTTTTCCTCCACGTTTGATGGACAAACATAGGTTAGGTAATAGTCCTAACCCCGCTCATTGTGCTGGTCCATGAAATCACGTTAATAATTTAGAATTAACATGATAAATAGGCTGATTGTTAGATTATAAAGCCAATTATGATTGCTAGGTTAGATTTAACTGCAGTTGTAATTGTTAGATTAGAACTTCTTAAGAAATTAAATTTTTGCTATCCTCTTAACATTTTAAACTAGTTTACTATCTCAAACACTACTACTCTTTAGATGATAATATTAATAGGCAAAATCATAGCAACCACTGCTACTCTTTACATGACGAAATTAACACACAAAATCATTGCCAGTCAGGACTAACTTTGCTCCGTGGGCTCTCATTCATATTGAAGTCTCTGCCCCCAAAAACCCCCCTTCCCCCTCGCGAAAAAGCCCTCTTTTTCTTCTTTTTTTCCTTTCCCAAATGCTTGAATTGTCCCGAGCTTTTCTTTTTCACATTTATTTTTCAAATATTGCAGTTCTCAAACATTGATTTGTAGAATTTTCAAAAATACACATGTATTGACAAGTAGAGTTATTATATGGTTTTTCATAATTTATGAAACCTATTTTTTTTCCCATTTTTAATTTTCTCGAGGGAGAGCAAAATGCAGAATTTTTATATATAAGTGTAAGCAAATAGAACTAGATGTCGACCAAAGTGACCATGGAACTCGTGGAATTTTTTCAAAATCACTCTTGTGTATTCCTATTTCATGACAATCATATGGGACAACAACAAAATGTTATGCCGAGTGCCACGTGAATCTCGTTGAAAGGGGATATTCCACTAACTATGAAGGCGTTTCCTTCATATGCAACTTGCTGAGTCATTACGCATAGCTCCTCAAATGAGTGCATTCCGACATTGATTTTCTTTAACTACTCGTATACTCAGACAAAAGCAAAAGTAAACTCGCGTCTTCTTCGCCGGCATGCTCAACCGGAACCTCAGGTGGCTGCTTAGGACGCGTTTAATAACGTTCTTGTTCAAAAATTGTTACCGGGAACAAAAATAGAAAAAATTATTTATGTTCAGGAAAACAATTTTTTAACAAAAAAATGCATTTGGTAACCGCACAAAATTTTTGTTCATGAAATAGAAAAAGAATAAAAACACATTTGATAAACTTGTATAATTATTTTGTTTCTTTTAATTTCTTAGTATTTTTATTTTTATTTTCTTTTTTCTTCTTTCTTTTTCTTTTTTTTTCTTTCTTCCTTTTGACTAGTCGCCGGTGAGGGCCAACGGCCTCATCCATCCATGGTGAGGCTCGTCGGCCAAAGAAAAAGAAGAAGAAAAAGAGAAAAAAATGTTTCTCGGAAGTGTTCCTAGGAACAAGAAACGAGTTTTTCTACTTCTTATTTCGTTCCAAATCTATTCCTAAAAACAAAAGTATAAAGAAATGCGTTTCTATTCTTTTTGGTTCCTCGAAACAAAAGAACAGAAATTTGTGTTCAGGGGAACATAAACAAAATTTGCCAAACAGGCCCTTAACTTCCTCGCTCCTTTTCTCAAACTCAGCCATAATTGTTAGATTAGAATATCAAATTACCTCATAAACCTTATATTTGTATTAACTATTTAAAAAGGTTATGACTAATTTATAACAAAGAAAATATTATGACTAATTAAAGTCATGGGGAAAATTATCTAATCAGTCCTAAAATCTATTATACATATGCTAATTCAGTTTTAATCATTTCAATTTTTTGTCAATTTAGTTTTACACTTTTACGGAAAATTTCAATAAAACCCTTTTGATGAATTTTTGCCTGAAATTATTGATGTGGCAGTCCAGTCATTGCTGACCATTCTAAGTAACACACGACCATTTCAATGTCGGAAATTGGCCAAAAGGACTATATTGGAATTTTGCATAAAGGTTTATCATTAAATTAGCAAAATTGAAAAGTTCAAAACTAAATTGGTATTCGTACAATATTTTTAAGATCGATGGGTGATATTCCTCAAAGTCATGAGGAATGTTCTCTTTGCAATTAAGCTGACAAAGATCTTATGCATAATGACTACCTAGTTCATGAGCAATAAGTGCATATAAAAAATCCCATGTAAAATTAGCATTCTCCTAAAGTAAGTGTAATACCATGTAAAGTTAGCATTCTCCTAAAGTGAGTGTGTGTGTGTGTGTGTGTGTGTGTATGCGCACTTATGCAATATAGGGGTAGGAGTGTGGAGAGCCATTTACCTAGAAGCTCATGAAATATCGTGCCAATTCCATGAACCAATTAAACTCAGATCTTTGGTCTATGTAGGTGACTATAACCCAAAGCAGTTTGCATGTAGTTTGTGGGATTTGAACCGGCGATCTCTAGTTCCTAAGTTGGAAATCCCTAATGACCCAACCAATTGTGCCAATTCTGGGGCTATGTAAGCATAATTTTTATAGTAAAGAGTAGTGTATTTTCTATTCCAAACCATTTCTTAAGAAAATGACAAAGTTAACATAAAATTATCATATAGTAATATTCAATAAGTGCAAGATAGAGATGCTAAGTAAGTATAACGTTAAAATAATAGTATCATATGATAGATAGGCATAATATTGGTCTCTGATCTGTTTTGAATATTAAGCTGGCTGAAATTCTCTTTATTAGTTTCACATGACAAACTTGCCCATAAAAAATTGTTGTGTTGGAAATGTCAATGTACCCCTAATCCCATATATGAATTATGACCGTTTGAAAACATTTTGGCTAAATAGAAACAATTTAAAGTCATGAGAGACATTCTCCTTGTAATTAGATTGAGTAGAACTCACATAGTTAATAAGGAATTAGTGCCTATAAGTACATCATGATATATGAATAATCTATCTAGTCAGTAGTGCAAAAAATTAGCCTAGGTGGAGTCTAAGTGGGCACATTGTTGTAACGGAGAACTTTGCGAATCCAATTCTTAAAATAAGGAAAAGTCTTTTCTAGCTATTTAGAATGCTATGTGTCAACCTTAGAGGCAGGGCATAGAGAAGAGACTGTTATTGCATAATTATACAGATATTGACTCTCATGTTGATTTTTTTTTTTGGTAACTGAGGACTCCACCACGGACCTCCCGTGCCCGAACGGCTCTTGAGGGCCGGGCCCTTATACCTTGGGGGAGACTAGTCTAGCAACCTATTGCCAAGGCTCTCCACTTAAATCGCTAGCAACTGCAGGTTTCGAACTCTTGATCTAGGCGATGAGGGAGGGACTTTCAATCAACGCTGCTATTCACGGATGGGTCTCTCATGTTGATTTTGTACATGAATTACTGAATAATTTTGTATCAAAAGTATAATTTCTCAAAAAAGAAAATTTACACCCAACATACACAATGACAAGCATAATCAAATTCAAAGCCCTTTCCAACAGAGAGATACTACATGTGAAAACAGAAAAATTAAGGAGACAAAAGAAAGGTGATGGCAAGCTAAAAATGTGAAATAAGGGGAAATATAAGAGGTTGGCTATTCTAGCATTTTGTCATTGGATTCTCTTAAGGAAATATTACGTAGAGACAAATTTGGAATGACCCTAACAAAGTATCACGTGTAAAATGGGTGCATAATTAGCTCCACCAAATGTGTGTGCACACCAATCATCCCAACAGCTATTTGTCAACCGGAGAAATCTTGTTGTTTTAGTCTTGACAATTTCACCTTTCGGTGCAAGGAAGCAATCGTCAGCGGAAGATAGGAGATGCATGTCAATATCATCATATTTTAAAACGTAGGAGATTCACTGGATGCTTCTGAATTTCTTTTTTTGAGTATATGCATGGATGTTTTCATGGAATTTTATTTGTAAAACTGTGATGTTGAAGTGGTCGTTCATCTAATTTATAGTGTAGATTAATATTCCAAAGCATATTTTTATTGCAACATCAAGTTTAAAGTGTTATCTACATTATATTTTATCCAAACTTTCTTTTAACTTCCAAACAATATCTCATACTCTTTCTAATTTTATACCAATTTCCCTCGTAGGGATGTTAAAGTATTGGCCGTCAAATATTTCTCTATTTTGACATGAATGTCTATGTAGTTTGTTAAAAATATTAAATAAGTTAAAATATATTGACAAATAATAATCACGATACAACAAACTTAAAATTTAAAAAGTCATGAAAAATAACTAACTTGAGGTGGGAACAAAAGCCAAATAGATTAAAAATAACATTTAAAATAATATTAAAAATTACCTCAGCCCTATGCGAATCTTGCTAGTTTTATAGAAATTCATCTACAATTACAGCCAACTATTTTGTTTAATATACAAAGAGAAATATGATGGCCACATGACCAATATACAAGTTTGCCAGCACTTTCAAGAGTAGTGAGTGGCATTGGACGCTCACATTGCGGACAATTTGTGGTCTAGATAGTGGACTTTTTCTAGTCGGTTTTGCATAAGATTAGCTTAGGTGGAGACCAGGTGGCTACATTTTTTTTAATGGAGAATGTAGCAAATCCAATTCTTGGAAGAAGGAAAAATCCTTTCTAGTTATCTAGAGTGCTATGTATTAACCTTAAAGGCAGCTCTTAAGTGAAAGACTGTTCTCATGTCATTCTATAGATATAGATCCTCACATTAATTGCGTGTGGGTGAAGTGAGTCTATAATTTTGTTTCAACAAGTATAACTTGTCAAAAAGAAAATCTGCGCCCAACAAACAGATTCATAAGCATGGTTAAATTCAGAGCTCATTCCACCTAGAGAGATTATGTAGGTATTAATAGAAAAATAAAGAAGACAAGAAAGGTAACGACAATCTAAAAATATGGAATGTAGGAAGACAACTACAACAGAATGGGTATTTTAGCATTTTGTGCTTTTTATTCACTAACAAAATTCGTTTTTCTAGGGATAGATTTGGAACAACCCCACCAAAGTATCACGTATAAAATTCAATTTTCTCATGGCATCCAGAAAAAGCAAGGCCCCTTTATAATTGGTCACTACCTCCCCAAGAATTTTTTTTATATTTCAAAAAGGGCTTCTATCCTCAAGTGACTTAACAATAACATAAGATTTCTTACTATTGAAAAATGTTAAAACTAATATGTACTGTTCATTTTTTAACCTATTCATGAGATTGCACGTTACCCTTTATCTTGTATTGAGTAAATGTTAACTATCATAGTGTGAACGGATTTCATAGTAAAATATTCATGTTAAAAAATCATTGATAAGCAATAATATGATATTTTGAGTAATATTTCCTTTTCATCAGTGTAAAATCAATAAAATTTAATTGCCCAAATTGAATAATGGTCAATCAAAAGAGATGAATAAAAATATAATAGGACAAAAACATATCTTGGGGGCATGGGGCAATTTTTATGGTCAAACCAATGAAGGTAAGTTGTGCTTAATTTTGAATTCTTGGCAGTTTAAATTCCAAAATAGAATCCCATAAAGATTCAGAAACGTTTAGTGAAGTTTATGCCAGGTGGGGGAGAGTACAATAGTAAAGCCTTTGATGTCTGTATCCCTAGATCAGCCTCTATTATGTATTATGATTTAAGTAAGTGATATCTATTTACTCTTTCGATCTATACGCAACTTTTTTATTTATATTCCTGTGATTTTTGGAACTTGCATACTGTGATTTTCCTCCACAGCTGCCCTTTTTGCAAGATTCTGTGATCTGTCTCCATTGCTGGGTATAGCTTGAATCATATTTTTACAGAGTCGGAGTCTGGTTGGGGTAAGTGAAGATGGATACACCAACACAAAGTGTAACTTTGCTTTTGGTGTGAGATGCCGGTTCATTGGAGGTGACTTGAAGTCTCTTTTACGCTCTTCCTCTGAAGTGAATATTAATGGCGAAATAGTATTATGACTTTTTTTTTCTGAGCACCAAGCCTCTACTAAGGGGTCTAACTCGAGATTTTATTAGAGTAGAGGCGCTGCAGAGAGACGTGATGAGTCTTAATACCTAAGCATTACTGTTTCTTCTTCCATTGAGTCGGATTTTGGTCCTAGACAGGCCGATAATCTTCAGATTCTCGTGATGGGAACACAGCAACTTTTTGCTGATACGTGTGGTTATCGATGGCCGAGATTCAGCACTTAAGGTTCAGAGATTTAGAGCCTCCAAAAAGACCCTCGTCACGAGAGAGAGAGAGAGGAAAAGGGATGGACTGTGCCCATCGGTAGCTCCCTCTTCGTTAAGGCTTCAATAAAGCATTAGTCAAATCCTTGTGATGATGAAAACTTGAGAGCACACTGCTCAGTCCTCGCTAATCTAAAAAGAAATAAAAAAATGACTGCTCTCTGTCTTCTGAATCAATTGTCGACTTAAATTGATTTCTTCGCACTATAAAAATTAAGTTGCAGCTCCATCAAGTGGGTTAAAAAAAAAAAAAACAAAAGCAAATGATTACCAGCTGTTGTGGTAAGAAAATGACAAAATTGGTTCATTGCTTGTTTCATAAGGACCTTTTATAGTCCGTTATTGTCTAATGGGAAAAGACCATCAAAACCTCAAATTTTGCCTAAAGTGACAGATTTACCCCAAACTTTTTTTTGTGACACGAAAAACCCTAAACTTTGTAAAGCGTGACACATTTACCCCATTAAGGGCATTTTTGTCTTACTCTTTCTGTTTTTCTTTTTATTTTTATTTTTATTTTTATTTTTCTTCTTCTCTCCGCCGCCCGGTGGAGGGAAGCGCGCCGGCGAGGGTCGCCCTTGCAGGCCGACACCGACGAGGGTGCCCTCGCCCAACGCAGTGAGGGCGGCCCTCGTTGGCATCGGGCGACGGCCTCCCGGCAAGGGTCGCCCTCGCCCGGGCCGACGCCGATGAGGGGTGACCTCACCCGACGCAGCGAGGGTGGCCCTCGTCGGCATCGGCGAGGGCCTCCCCGGCGAGGGTCACCTCGCCTAGGTCAACGCCGGCGGGTGCCCTCGCCGACGCAGCCCTCATCGGCGTCGGGCGAGGGCCTCCCTCGCCGGATCTAGCGAGGGTCTAGCGAGGGCACCCCTGCCGGCGTCCCGCGAGGGTCGCCCTCGCCCGACACCGGTGAGGGTAGCCCTCGCCGAACGCGGCCTCCCTCCGCCGATCCGGCGGAGGGAAGAAAGAAGAAAAAGAAAAAGAGAAAAAAAGAATTTTTTTTTAAAAGTGAAAAGACAAAAATGTCCCTATGATTTAGGGTAAATGTGTCACAAAAATGAAAGTTCAGGGTTTTTTGTGTCACAAATGAAAGTTCGGGGTAAATGTGTCACGGTTAGCAAACTTCAGGATTTTTCATGTCAGAAAAAAGTTTAGGATAAATTTGTCACTTTTAGCAAAGTTTAGGGTTTTTGGTGGTTTTTTCCCTTCTCTAATAACAAAATGTGATTAAAAGAACAAATGGACAAGGACAGGCCACACCCCACACAAGCACATTGTAAGTGGCATTTTTTTTTTAATCTTTTTCATTATATTAATATTTTCATTGATATTTATATGTGAGGGCTTGTGTAAATCAAGATCTAATGAATAAAATGATTTCGATTTTAAATCATCCCTAGTGTGCCAAGTACACTTTATCCAGTATCATCATCGATATAATGAATGTAATTAACAAGGAAAACAAATGGACAAGGATAGTTCAGACCCAAGTGACACTGAGTTCTATCTAAATGTGGCGATATTTGTTAGAAATCCATTTATAAACTCAATTTTAGGGTAACAACTTGCTATATGACAATATTTTAACTACCAATCGAAAAGAGACCAAAAAATCAAAGCCAATTCTATGTAGGCTATAGTTTTGCACTAGACTCATATTCAACCAGATTATGAGCATAGAAAATGAGCAAATAATCTGGTACTATTATCATGAGGGATCTCCTAATGGATAAAAGTTGATTAGGCAGTAGTCCTAAACCCGCTCTTTGTGCAAGAACATTGAAGCCACATTAAAAATGTAGAAGTAACATCATAGATTACCTAATTGAACGAGAAAAAAATTGAAGTGTAATTTCTGAAATGGTACATAGATGAGACACTTCTAAAACATGAAATGGTTTTGTTATTGATATCTATGTTAAATAGCAATTGCTAGTGTTCTATTTATTGCTGTCCAAGATTTAGCACAAGAGATCCAACGATTCAAAATCTAAACAAAGATCCAAATCACTAGAAGGAAGGAGGATATGTGTATCTATTGGACTTGACGAGGTCCAATCCATTAATGTGGCTTACTAGGTTTATTATCTAATATTTGATATATGCCCAATTGAGTAAAATATATCATGGTCAATATATTTTTGACATCCAATTAGATATGTAGAATCCATATGTTAAGCTTTGATGGAGGATTGAGATTTAGCAGCTCCAGGTTGGTCCCATCGCTCCTCCTCTACAAGATCTCTTTTCAGTGGAGAATGAACATATTCTGTTATCATGCTTATGATATTTTCATAAAATTGAAGAATGAAAAATACACACCTATCATAAATATTACATAGGAGAGTGATGAATATTCATACTTACGGGAAGACATCTTTTCGCTCGTTGGATCAATAATAGCTATGTTTGATCGGGTACACTATCTTTATTAATTTTATATCATGTTCATGTGATTGAAAGATCTGTTTGTTCTAACAATATCGTCTATGAAGATCCATAATGTAACCTTAGTTAACTAAGCACCATCAAATTCTAGGGAGGTTGAAAACTTGATAGCACTAGCACTCTATTCAATTCTGACATTGGTTCCGACCAAGAAAAAAGTCTAGCACTGGCCAAAAATAAGAATAAAGAATGACCGCTCTTGGTCTTCTCAATCAAGACAAAAAATGTGAACTTTGATTAATTTATTCGCGTTATAAAATTTAAATTGGAGTTCCATCAAGTGGCCTGAAAAGGTAAAAAAGAAAAACAAATAATTAGTTGCTACTGAAGTATAAAATGACACGACTTGGACTATTGCTTCTTTAGGAAGGAATTTTTATAGTCTGTCATTATCGATATAACAAAATGTAATCAGTAAAAGAGAACGAATAGATGAGGACTAGCCATGCCCCCCACACACACGTGAAAAGTAGCATCTTTAATGTTTTTCACCATATTAATATATATTCATCGGTATGTGGGCACTTGTGGGAATCAACAAAATGTGACGATTAAGATTTCAATCTTATTAAACACCTTCAATAAAAATGTAAATAATTAAAACCAAAGGAAAAATAGAATTAAAACTCACATATATATATAAACGTAGTATCATAGTATTAGACCTGCAAAGGACAAACATCTTGCTAGTTCTATGTAATTTTCATTTGCAATTACCACTGACATAACACAAATAGTCCATAAAATTTGCCAAATATGCAAAGGAGATCTCTAAATTTAAAATTTATTTAATGTGCTCTCTCAACTTTAGCTCAATGTGCCTTATCGTCTATGAGCTTTTAATTTCAATATGATTTATGAACTTTTGATACATATTCGATTTAATTCACGGACTATGTGATAATGTAGTCTCCTAGACGGTGTACATGAGGCCTCTTCTTCCGAACTTGCATTCGGTGATTTTCTTTAAGAAATGTCCTTTTTGCAAGATAAAAAGTTGACTTCATTTTGATTGACAGCTTCGATCTCTCTCCATATATATATGTATCTATATGAGTGAAATGCTTCTCTTGTTGAATCATATTTTTATAGAGCCAAAGTCTGGTAAGGGCAAGTGACAATGGACACACTGATACGAAGTAGAACTTGGTCCGTGGTGTCAGACACTAGTTGTTTCAGCAGTAACTTGGAAGTCTTTTCTACATTCTTCCTATTCAGTGAACATTAATGGGGGATAGTATTATGATATGTTTTCTGAACACCAAGCCTCTACTGAGGGGTCTCAATCTAGATTTATTCAAATGAAGAGGCTACAATGATGTTTGCTATTTTTTCAATCGAGGGCAGAGAGAGAGAGATATGTGATGAGTCTTTAGACCTGAGCTTTAATATCGCTTTTTCCATTAAGTCAGATTTTGGTCTTTTTTTCTTTTTTTTTTTGGAGGGGGGTACAGATTTTGGTCTTTGACAAGTCGACAATTTGGTGATAGAAACACAGCAACTTTTGCTTGTCCATGTGATCATCACCGGCTGAGATTCGGTACAAGAGATTCAAGGATTCAAAGCCTCAACAAAGACTCAAACCGCGAAAAGTAGACGGAAGATCGGTATGGACCATGCAGCTCGATAATCTCACTTCATTAATAAGCACCGGTCAAACCCTTGGGAAGCTCTAAGCTTGGGAGCACACTGCTCCAAGTCCTCACTTGCCTAAAAAAAAAAAAAAAAAAAAAAAAAAAACAAGGATTAATATCATGAAAAATTTTAATTCTATACAATCATGATAAATTTATTTCAAATTAACTTTTTCATCACCAAAAATCTCTCACATGTGAAAAATTTACCATCCATTAATTTTCATTAAATTTTAACATTAAATCGCTAAGTTGGATAACATATAACAATTGTGAGATATACTAGTTTGGAATTTTACCATTATTTATCACAAGTGTACTGATTTGTGTCTTTTCGTAATATTAATCTCACTTAACAAAAACTAAGACATGGTAAATTTGTCACAAATGTACTAATTTAGAATTTTTTATGGTTAAAAAATTAAGTTAATGTAAATTTATCATATTTATACTAGTTTTGGATTTTAGTGATTAAAAAATTAGTTTGGGGATAAATTTTCACAGATGTACTAGTTTAAGGATTTTGGCAATATTAACCCAAAAATAATTAACTGCTCTCAGTCCTCCTAAACCAATTGTGGACTTGAATTGATCTCTTTGCTTGATTTCTTCGCACTATAAAAATTGAGTTGCCACTCCATCGAGTGGGTTAAAAAAAATTGACTACTAGTTCTTAAAGTAAGAAATTGATTCGACTTGGATCATCCCTTGTTTAATAGGGACTTTTTATAGTCTGTCATTGTCTATATAACAAAACGTAATTAAGAGAGCAAATGGACAAGGACAGGCCACACCCACACGCATATTATAAGTAGCAGCTTTAATCCCTTTCATTATATTAATATTTTCATCGATATATGTATGTGGGGGCTTGTGTCATAGACTTGGTATATTAAATAGCAATTGTTGATAATGTTCTACCAATTGACGGTTAAGATTTAGTACCAGAGATCCAACGATTCATAATCTTTAACAAGAATCCAAACCACTCAAAAGGAGGGAGAGATGGGTATCGGTTATAGAGATCTTGTAACGTAACTGTAGTTAAGTTAACTAAGCATCATTTACTCATTGGGAGCTGAAAATTAGGTAGCACACTTTTCAAGTTTGTCTTTGGCCAAAAATAAATATAAAAAATGACTGCTCTCTCGGTCTTCTCAATCAAGACAAAATTTTGTGAACTTCAATCTATTTCTTTGCTTCTGCCAAAAAAAAAAAATCTATTTCTTTGCATTGCAGTTCCATCAAGTGACTTAAAGAAATAATAAACAAATGTTAAAGTAAGAAAATGATTCGACTGGGATTATCGCTTGTTTATGAGTGCTTTTTATAGTGTGCCCTTATCGATACAACAAAATGTAATTTTTAAAGAGAACAAATGGACAAGGACTGCCCACACTCCCACGCGATATGTAGCATTTTTAATCTTTTTCACAATATCAATTTTCATCGATATGTGTACGAGAGTACTCGTGAGAATCAACACGAGGTGACGATTAAGATTTCAAATTTATTAAACACTTTCAATAAAAATGTGAATAATTAACTTGAAGTATGAGCAATGACAAAATAGATTGACACTAGCATTTAAAATAATGTATAAAAAAAAGGTCATGTGAATGTGTGTGGTATTTAATGATATTACTCTTCACGCGATTCTATTTGTCGTTAACTTTGCTTAAATTTTATGTTGGTTGTCGAGCCTTGTTTTGATTTATGTATCTTGTGCCTTTTAAGGCTTTTTGTTTATTCAATTCTACTTTAAAAACTGTAATGATTATAATCAAATGAAAGATTCCCTTTTGCATCCTAGTTTACTCGATTTCAAGGTTCTTACTTGGAAAACAAAGAGTGGTCGTGCTTATTTTTCTCAGAGATCTGAGTGAGTCAAAAATCTAAATTAAAAGCAAAATGAGTTGTATGAGGATATTTTAAGACTAAAGTTGGACCACCATCTAAATTTAGTGTCCATATTAAGCCCAACTTCTTGTTTAAGACTCTTGAAATGTTTGATGGCCCACAACATTAGGTCAATATATTTAGAACTGATCTTAAATTTCAGATTGAGTTTATAATTTATTGTGACGACTAAGTTAATTTTGCATTACGTATCCTTTCTTAAGAAAATGACAATGTTAAACAAAATGAACTTCAACAATTGCAAGATAGAGATGCTGAGTAAGTATAATTCTTCATTTGTGAAGAATATGTGTACCTTGCATTCTGCACAATTTCTAAAGAAAAGATCAGAGATTTATAGATATTTGACAATTATTTTGAATCATAATTTATAAGATAGGAGATTCATTGATTACTTACGAATTGTTTTGATTATATGTATAGATTTTTCATGGAATTTTCTTTGTAAAATTGTGAGATTGAATTGGTCATTGGTTTTCTCAATCAGTTGTATAGATTAATATTCCAAAGCATAATTTTACAGCAATGGCAACTTTAAACTACAATATGCATCATTGTTTGAGTTATATCTAAACTTCATTTTTATCTTCTAAAAAATATCTCATACTCTTTTAGATTTTGTACCAATATTTCTCATAAGGATGTTAAAGTATGGGGTCATCAATATTTCTCTCTTTTGACATGAACGTCTATGTAACTTATTAAAAGTATTGATATAAATAGAAAAATAAGTTGACGGCTAATCACAATACAACAAAACTAAAATTTAGATATTTGAGAAAAATGATTAACTTGAAGTATGGACCAAGGCAAAATCGATTAAAACTAACATTTGGAATAATATATAAGAACATAGTCTTAAGAGTAAGTGACATTGGGACTTGTCACTGACGTACAAGTTTGCTAGCTCCTTTAAGAGTAGTGGGTGGCTTGGGACTCTCACATAATCGACAAATTATGGTTCCACCACCAAGACCCGAAACTGCAACTAATGTGAGTGAGCATGGTACCCAATGATACTACCTTTTTGAACTATGAAATGCAGAATCTTCTTAAAATTAAAATAAAAAATGACCAGTCGCCTCAATCAAGACCACAATGTGGAATCATTAACAATCGAGAAATATTGCACGCGCATTCTAGCTTGATTTCTTTGCATTTTAAAAGTTAAAGCATGATGCCCAATGATATTGCTCTTCAAATGATTCCATTTACCGTGAATTACGGATCGTCATAAGCCAAAAATTAGAGTAGAAAAAGACTAGTCGCCTCAATCAAGTTCACAACATGATATTATAAACAATAGGAGTAATAGGACTCGTCTACAGGCTGTTCGCAGGATTTCTATGCGTTTTTAAAATTTAAAGTGTGGTCCCACTGCTAGGACCCAAAATGGTTACTATTGTGAGTGAGGGTAGTACCCAATGATATTAATTTTATAACCATGAAATGCAGAATCTGCGCTGCTCCAAGTCATCACTGGCCAAAAGTTAAAATAAAGAAAGACTAGTCACCTCAATCAAGACCTCAAAGTGAAATTATAAATGACCGAGTTATTTCGCACGCATTTTATTTGATTTCTTTGCATTTTAAAAATTAAATTGCACGCGGATCAAGTAACTAAAAAATTATGGAAGACGAAGGTCCAAGATGATTCGACTTAATTTATTGCTCATGTACTAGGTACTCTATATAATCTATTATCATCAATACAACAAAATGTAAATATGAAAAGAGAACATATAGATAAGGACAGGCCACACCCACGTGACATGTACTCTTTTTGGGCATATCATCAACTCAATTTTAAAGTGCCTAGTTCTATTGAGTCACTTAATATTTTATGTGGGACTTTGTGGCTTTGCACCAGCCCATATTACTAGCTCAAGTCCGAATTGTAACCATATGAAAAGGGAGAAAAAAGAGAACAGAAACAAAGACAGGTTTAATTCTACAGCTCGAATAATGATTTATTAAACTATGGATTAATATCCTGGAAAATCTCAAACCGCTATACGTGCGACAATTTTACTCTAAACTAATTTTTTGTCCCAAAAAACTTCAAAGTAGTACATATGTGATAAATTTAACCCAAATGATATAAAAAAAACCTCAAACTGGTACACGTATGCCAAATTTACCCAATTTATTTGTTCGACCACCAAAAATCTCAAATTGATACATTTGCGACAAATATACCCTCCACAAAAATTGTAAAAATGTGACAAACGGAAAGTGAAATCCCAAACCGATACACTAATCAACTGTCACACATCATCCAACTTAACAAATTGATAATAAAATTTAACGGAAACTAACAAATGGCAGATTATCACAAGCGTACTAGTTTGGGGTAAATTTATTAAAAGTGTACCAGTTTGGGATTTTTTGTGGTAAAAAAGTTAGTTTGGGGTAAAGTTATCACAAGTATACTAGTTTGAGTTTTCCAATGTATTAGCCCTTAAACTATGGTTTTAACTTGACAAACTAAAGTAATCTTTTCTATTAAAACATCTGATTGATATAACGAAAGACAACGGCATCATAGCTAGTCAACCCCTTCTCTTTTAGGTTCTTCCCTTTAGCTATGAAGGCAGCGATTTGCTTTGTAATTTGCTTGTTCGTATCAATAGTCTTCCCTTGTGATTTACATATATATTCTACTATTACGATATTGAATGACTTTGTCAAATTTCTCCGTACAAGAGGACTTGGATACTAACCTATAAGACTTGCCTCGGCATTTGCTTTTCCAACAGTTTGAGACACTATCTTTTCGAACAGTTGACCAGCAGCTAATAAACAATCAAGTAATACCTACATACATGGTATACAATCTCTTTGCTTGATATCTTTGTTTTTTTTTTTTTTTAAATTGCACACACATCAAGTGGCTTAAAGAGAAAACAAAAAAATAGATGATTACCGGTTGTAAAAGTAACAAAATGGTTTGAATTGAATCATCGCCAGTGGAATAAGTACTTTATATCGTCTATCATCGTGGAAATGAGATTACAATTATAAACTCAATTTTAGTTTATTCTAATCATCGCTTGTGTGATAATTGTCTTAGTAATTGTTTTTTTTTTTTGTCACTATTGTCTCAGTAATTTTAAAAACCTGTCGAAATAAGATTATATGATCAAAGCGAACTCCATATCGGTCTATGAGGATTTGTAGAAGACTTTTTTTTCAATTCTTCGTAAGTCTAGTGACATAAGCAAAGAATCTATTACTACTATCATAGGAGAGATATCATTTCAGTGGGTCCCAATACTTTCCTCCGCCACTCATAGACAAATATAGATCAGATACTAGTCCTAAACCCACTCCTTTTACAAGTCAGCAAAATCATATTAAAAAAATATTGAAGTGACATTATAATTAAACATTTAAAGGCAAAAAAATTTGAAGTTTAATTTTCAAAATGATAAATAGATTGAAACAGTATAAAGCGTAAAATGGTCACATCATTGATTTACATATTGAATGGCAATTTTTATTATGTTCTACTTATTGACATTAAGAATTGGGCTAACTTAGTTGAAATAAGTCTTACATTACATGTATCATCTTTCAATTTTTCACAAGTTTGTTAATAGAAAGCCCCTCAAATCACCCCTTTAAATGAAAAGGGCAACTTAGTTTAAAAGGGGAAAATGTCAAATTACTCCTATATCTGTATATTTATAATGACTATTTAAAAAGGTAATGACTAATCTGTAAAAAATTATTATGACTAATTAAGTATCATCGGGAAGTTTTTCATAATGAAGTTAATAAGGATCTTCCGTGTAATAGGTAACTAGTTTTATGAGGATTTTGTACATACAACCTTGCAAGCCTCATAAAGCGATCAAGTTTAGACTTTTGGCCTGCATAGATGGCTCTACCCCAATTTGCATGCAGTTTGTGTGTTTCAAATAGGCAACCTCCATCTCATGAGCTGAAAATCTCCCAACACCCCAATTATGGGGTTAAGTAAGCATGATTTTTGTTCGTAATTGATAACTTGGTTTTGCATCATGTATCCTTTCTTACGAATTTTAACGTAAAATTATCATATTATTGATATTTAATATTTGCAAGATAAAGATGCTAAGTAAACTTAATTGTGTGGGTGAAGTGAGTGCATAATTTTGTTCCAACAAGTATAATTTGTCAAAAAGAAAATCTATACCCAACAAACAAATTGATAAGCATAGTTAAATATAGAGCTCATACCACACAGAGAGATTATGTAGATATGAATAGGAAAATAAAGAAGAAAAGAAAGGTAATGACAATCTCAAAATATGGAATGTAGGAAGACAAGTACAACAGAATGGGTATTTTAGCATTTTATCCTTTTTATTCACTTATAAAATTCAATTTTCTGGGGACAAATTTGGAACAACCCCAACAAAGTATCACGTATAAAATTCAATTTTCTCACGGCGTCCAGAAAAAGCAAGGCCCCTTTATGATTGGTCACTACCTTCTCAATAATTTTTTATATATTTCAAGAACTTCTATCCTCAAGTGACCTAATAATAACGTAATACTTCTTACTATTGAAAAATATTAAAAGTAATATGTGCAGTTCATTTTTTAACCTATTCATGAGATTGCATGTTACCCTTAATCCTGTATTGAGTAAATCTTAACTATCACAGTGTAAAGGGATTTCATGGTAAATTATTCATATGTTAAAAAATCTCCAATAAGTAGTAATGTGTTATTTTTAGTAATATTTCCTTCTCATAAGTGTAAAATCAATAAAATTCAATCAACCAAATCAAGTAATGGTTAATCAAAAGAGATGAATAAAAATATAATAGGATAAAAAAAATATCTTGGGGCATGGGGCAATTTTTAAGGTCAAAATGATGAATAAGTTGTGCTTAATTTCAAATTCTCGGCAGTTTAAAATCCAAAATAAAATACCATAAAGATTCAGAAACAGAAACGTTTAGTGAAGTTTATGCCACGTGGGGAAGAGTACAATAATATGGCCTTTGATATCCATATCCTGAGATCCGTCTCTATTATATATTATGATTTAAGTAAGTGATATCTATATACTCTTTCGACTATATACACAACTTTTTATTTTTATTCCTGTGATTTTTGGAACTTGCATACTGTGATTTGCCTCCACAGCTGCCCTTTCTGCAAGATGCTGTGATCTGTGTCCATTGCTGCTTATAGCTTGAATCATATTTTTACAGAGCCAGAGTCTGGTGGGGGTAAGCGAAGATGGGACACACTAACACGAGGTGTAACTTTGCTCTTGGTGTGACATGCCGGTTGCATCGGAGGTGACTTGAAGTCTCTTTTACACTCTTCCTCTGCAGTGAATATTAACAGTGAAATAGTATTATCACTTTTTTTTTTCTGAGCACCAAGCCTCTGCTAAGGGGTCTAACTCGAGATTTATTAGAGGCGCTACAGAGAGATACATGATGAGTCTTCATACCTAAGCAATACTATTTCTTCTTCCATCGAGTCGGATTTTGGTCCATGACAGGCCGAAAATCTTCAGATTCTCGTGTTGGGAACACAAATTTTTTTGTTGATACATGTGATTATCGATGGCCGAGATTCAGCACAAAAGATTCGGAGATTTAGATCCTCCAAAAAGACCCTCGCCTTCGCCACGAGAGAGAAACAGGAAAAGAGGTGGACTGTGCCCATCGGTAGGCTCCCCCTTCATTAAGGCTTCAATAAAGCATTAGGCAAATCCTTGGGATGAACTACTTGGATTCGCATCAGTAGCCACTCTTCTAATGTGGAAGAGGGAGGTAAGGGGTTCAAATCTCCATATTTTCAGGGGGATGAGGTGGGGACGCGTAAATTTCAGGAGTGGGTTTTCGACTCCCACGCTCTGTAAGAGGTAGGACAAAAGTTTGAGAGTGAGTGTGGAGTAGGAATAGAGTAGGACTGATAAAAAAAAATAAAAATCCTTGGGATGATGAAAACTTGACAGCACACTGCTCAGTCCTTGCTAACCTAAAAAAGAAATAAAAAATGACTGCTCTCGGTCTTCTGAATCAATTGTCAACGTAAATTGATTTCTTTGCACTATAAAAATTAAGTTGCAGCTCCATCAAGTGATTAAAAAAAAAAAACACAAAACAAAACAAAAGCAAATGATTACCAGCTGTTGAGGTAAGAAAATCACAAGACTGGTTTCTCGATTGTTTCATCAGGACCTTTTATAGTCTGTCATTCTCTAATAACAAAATGTAATTAAAAGAACAAATGGACGAGGACAGGCCACACCCCACACAAGCACATTGTAAGTGGCATCTTTGATCTTTTTCATTATATTAATATTTTCATCAAGATATATATGTGTGTGGGGGGGGCGGCTTGTGTGAATCAAGATCGAATAAATAACATGATTTTGATTTTAAATCATCCCTAGTGTACTAAGTACACTTTATCCGATATCATCATTGATATAATGAATGTAATTAACAAAGAAAACAAATGGACAAGGATAGTTCGGACCAAGTGACACAAAGTTCTATTTAAAGGTGGCGATATGTGTTAGAAATCTATTTATAAACTCAATTTTAGTGTAACAAGTTGTTATATGGCACTAAATATGTTAACAACTAAAAGCGCTAGTATCAACACCTAGAGGGAGGGTGAATAGGTGTAAAAAATGCAGTAAAACCTTTACTTTTAACCTGAATATGAATAATAACAGATTTTTAAAATTGAGTCCGAAGAGCAGCAGATTTTGAGCGAGATCAGACTTTAACAGTTAAATAGAACTACAAACAAAATAAAAAAGATTCAGAAAGAGAATAAGAACACAAGGTTTATAGTGGTTCAGTTTAATCCAAGCCTACGTCTACTTTCCCACGCTGATAGCCTTTTTGACTGGATTCCACTATGCAATTAACAAGAGATTACAACTTTGAGTGCAAATACTTAGTAGTAGATCATACTATCTCACTAAGTCACTCTTTTGGTATTTCTCTTACGATCACAAATGTTTAAGCTCATGAGAGACAAGTGTATGATCGAAGGTCGCTCAGACTTTAGAATTATAAATTCTACGCTCCGTCTCTTATTTGCTCATCGGTTCTTTATCTCTTTAAATACTCCTCCACTTTCAAACTAGCCGTTGGATAGTATCTTGAAGATCGTTTTCCAATCTACCCGTTGGACAGATTTGTATCTAGAATATTTCGTAACTGTTGAGTGACAAAAGTAGAATCCCAAATTGATTCCGATCGCCCATACAAACAAAATCTTGGTTTCCATAAGTAGAGTTTATTCGGATATAAAGTTCTTGTCTTCAAGATTCAATTGTCAATCAATTAAATTGAGTCAATCAAATCAATCTTGATGTGGAATCCAAACTAAATCACTAGCTGTTATATAATTGGGGCTTGAGTTACGTTCTGTTGAATTTGGATGTCAAGTTTGAGTGCAATAAACTTTACAATCTGAGTTTGAGTGCAATAAACTTTACAAACTGGGTCTGAACATATTTAGCTTTTAGGCTGAACATAGTCTAAATAAGTTCATCTCTAGCATATAGTCTGTCTTCTGGTTTTTCATTCACGTTCAATCTGAAATTTGTCAGAGTTGGCAGACTTCTGATATAGAATAGACTTTAACACTAAATTTGGAAGTCTTCAGACTTTGACATAGAAGTCTGGAAATCTTCAGAATATACTTTGGACATGTGTTCCGTTCAGTCTTCTGGCTGTCTTCAGACTTTGACAATATCCTTTACATGTTCTATCATTTGCATGATCTATTACTTAACCATTAAATACATTAGTAGCTTTTGATTTATTTTGTCATCTTCAAAACATCATAAGGGATTTCCCTAACAACAACTGATCAAAAAGAGATAAAAAAATCAAAGCCAATTCTATGTAGTTTTATCGTTTGCACTATATTCATATTCAACTAGATTATGAGCATAGTAAAATGAGCAAATGATCTGTTATTATTATCATGAGGAGATCTTTTGATTAGGTAGTAGTCCTAAACCCACTCCCTTGTGCCGGGACATTGAAGCCATATTAAAAATGTAGAAGTAACATCATAAATAACCTAATTGAACGAGAAAAAAATTTTAATTTTTGAAATGGTACATAGATCGAAACATCTCTAAAACATAAAATGGATTTGTTATTGATATTTATGTTCAATAGCAATTGTTGATAGTGTTCTATTTATTGATGTCCAAGATTTAGCACAAGAGATCCAATGATTCAGAATCTTAACAAAGATCCAAATCACTAGAAGGAAGGAGGATATGTGTATCTCTTGGACTTGACAAGATCCAACCCATAGCTTACTAGGTCTATTATCTAATATTTGATATATGCCCAATTTAGTAAAATATATCATGGGCGGTATATTTTTGACATCCAATTAGGCATGTAGTTCATAACTTAAATCTTCATGTAAGGTTGAGATTCAGCAGTTT
The DNA here is from genome assembly GCF_016545825.1 of Eucalyptus grandis. Lineage (NCBI taxonomy): Eukaryota > Viridiplantae > Streptophyta > Magnoliopsida > Myrtales > Myrtaceae > Eucalyptus > Eucalyptus grandis. The sequence goes on along the minus strand of NC_052618.1, from coordinate 14,368,402 downwards.
TAGGGTTGATCCCATCGCTTTCTTCATATAAGATCTCTTTTCGGTGGAAAATGCATGCATTCCATTATCATGCTTCTGCCATTTCCACTAAATTGAAGAGAGAGAAATACACACCATCGTAACAATTATAGAGTAGAGTGATGAATATTCATACCCACGAGAAATCTTCTCACTTTTTGAATCAATAATGGTTATGTTTAATCGGATACGCTATATTTATTAATTTTATGTCATGTTCATGTGGTTGAAAGTTTCGTTTATTCTAACAATATCATCTATGGAGATCCATAAAGTAACCTTAGTTTTTTTTTGACAAAACATAAAGTAACCTTAGTTAACTAAGCACGTTCAAATTCTAGGAAGGTTGAAAGCTCGGTAGCACTAGCACGCTATTCGAGTCTCTCGTTGGTTTTGATCAAGAAAAAGTCTGTCATTGGCCAAAAATAAGAATAAAAAATGACCGCTCTTGGCTTTCTCAATCAAGACAAAAATTGTGAACTTTGATTAATTTATTCGCATTATATAATTTAAATTGGAGTTCCATCAAGTGGACCATGCAGCTCGATAATCTCACTTCATTAATAAGCACCGGTCAAACCCTTGGGAAGCTCTAAGCCTGGGAGCACACTGCTCCAAGTCCTCACTTGCCTAAAAAAAAATTAAAAAAACAAGGATTAATATCATGAAAAATTTCAATTCCATACAATCATGATAAATTTATTTCAAATTTATTTTTTCATCACCAAAAATCTCTCACTCGCACGCATGTGAAAATTTTACCATTCATTAATTTTCATTAAATTTTAACATTAAATCGCTAAGTTGGATAACATATAGCAATTAACGGATATACTAGTTTGAAGTTTTACCATTTATTTATAACAAGTGTACTGATTTGTGTCTTTTCGTAATATTAATCTCATTTAACAAAAACTAATACATGATAAATTTGTCATAAATGTACTAATTTAGAGTTTTTGATGGTTAAAAAATTAAGATAATGTAAATTTATCATATTTATACTAGTTTTGGATTTTAGTGGTTAAAAAAATTAGTTTGGAGATAAATTTTCACAGATGTACTAGTTTAAGGATTTTGGCAATGTTAACCCAAAAATAATTAACTGCTCTCAGTCCTCCTAAACCAATTGTGGCCTTGAATTGATCTCTTTGGTTGATTTCTTCGCGCTATAAAAATTGAGTTGCCACTCCATCGAGTGGGTTAAAAAAATTGACTACTAGCTCTTAAAGTAAAAAAATGATTCGACTTGGATCATCCATTGTTTAATAAGGACAATTTTAATCTGTCATTGTCTATATAACAAAATGTAATTAAGAGCGCAAATGGACAAGGACAGGCCACACCCACACATGCACGTTGTAAGTAGCAGCTTTAATCCCTTTCATTAAATTAATATTTTCATCGATATATGTATGTGGGGGCTTGTGTCATAGACTTGGTATATTAAATAGCAATTGTTGATAATGTTCTACCAATTGACGGTTAAGATTTAGTACCAGAGATCCAACGATTCATAATCTTTAACAAGAATCCAAACTACTCAAAAGAAGGGAGAGATGGGTATCGGTTATAGAGATCTTGTAACGTAACTGTAGTTAAGTTAACTAAGCATCATTTACTCATTGGGAGCTGAAAATTAGGTAGCACACTTTTCAAGTTTGTCTTTGGCCAAAAATAAATATAAAAAATGACTGCTCTCTCGGTCTTCTCAATCAAGACAAAATTTTGTGAACTTCAATCTATTTCTTTACATTGTAGTTCCATCGAGTGACTTAAAAAAATAATAAACAAAGTTAAAGTAAGAAAATGATTCGACTAGGATTATCGCTTGTTTATAAGAACTTTTTATAGTCTGCCCTTATCGATACAACAAAATGTAATTTTATAAGAGAAGAAATGGACAAGGACTGCCCGCAGTCCCACGCGAAATGTAGCATCTTTAATCTTTTTCACAATATCAATATTTTCATCGATATGTGTACGAGAGTACTCGTGAGAATCAACACGAGGTGACGATTAAGATTTCAAATTTATTGAACACTTTCAATAAAAATGTGAATAATTAACTTGAAGTTTGAGCAATGGCAAAATAGATTGAAACTAGAATTTAAAATAATGTATAAAAAAAGGTCATGTAAATGTGTGTGGTATCCAATGATATTGCTCTTCAAGTGATTCTATTTGTCGTTAACTTTGCTTAAATTTTATGTTGATTGTTGAGCCTTGTTTCGATCTATGTATTTTGTGCCTTTTAAGGCTTTTTGTTTATAAATTCTGCTTTGAAAACCGTAATGATTATAATCAAATGAAAGATTCCCTTTTGCATCCTAGTTTACCCGATTTCAAGGCTCTTACTAGAAAGCAAAGAGTGGTCACGCTTATTTTTCTTAGAGATCCAAGTCAAAAACCTAAATTAAAAGCAAAATGAGTTGTATGAGGATATTTTAAGACTAAAGTTGGACCACCATCTAAATTTAGTGTCCATATTAAGCCCAACTTCTTGTTTAAGACTCTTGAAATGTTTGACGGCCCACAACTTTAGGTCAATATATTTAGAACTGATCTTAAATTTCAGATTGAGTTTATAATTTAACTGGAAAAGCACTACTCATATTAAATTTAATATTTGACCAAAAATATTAATTTTAATACATTTCTAGACTTTTTTGTCCACAGTCTATATAAAATGGTATATAGATCGAAACATCTCTAAAACATAAAATGGCCATATTATCGATTTATATATTGAATAGCAATTGTTAATAATGTTCAATTTAATAATGCCCGAGATTTAGTACAAGCGATTCAACTATTCAGAATTTCACCGAAGATGCAAATCACTAGAAAGGAGAAGGAGATAGTCATCGACTATGGAGATCTGAAATGTAACATGAGTTAGGTTAACTAAGCAACATCAAAGCGATTCAACGATTCAGAATTTTACCGAAGATGCAAATCACTAGAAAGGAGGAGGAGATAGTCATCGACTATGTAGATCCGAAATGTAACATGAGTTAGGTTAACTAAGCAGCATCAAAGCGATTCAACGATTCAGAATTTTACCGAAGATGCAAATCACTAGAAAGGAGGAGGAGATAGTCATCGACTATGTAGATCCGAAATGTAACATGAGTTAGGTTAACTAAGCAGCATCAAATCTTGGGAAGCTGAAAACTAGGCAACACAATGTTTAGTTCTCTCGCTGGCCAAAAATAAGAATAAGAAATGACTGCTCTGGTATTCTCAATCAAGACAAAATTCGTGAATTTTAATTGATTTTTTCGCATTACTAAATTTAAATTGCAGTTCCATCAAGTGGCCTAAAGAAAATGAAAAAAACGAATGATTACCAGCTATTAAAGTAAGAAAATGATTCAACTAGGATTAGCGCTTGTTTAATACGTACTTTTTATAGTTTGTTATCATCTATATAACAGAATATAATTAATAAAGAGAACAAACGGACAAGGACAGGCCAAATTCCCATACGCATGTGATAAGTAGCATCTTTAATCTTTTTCATAATATTAATATTCTTGCCGATATGTGCATGTGGGTAGCTGCGAAAATCAATATGAGGTGATGATTAGGGTTTCAAATTTATTAAAAACCTTCGATAAAAATGTAAATAATTAACTTGAATATTAGCAAAGGCAAAATAGATTAAAGCTCACATATATAATATTATAAAAAAAAAAATCATAGTCATGTGACTGTGTGTGGTACCCAATGATATTGGTTTTCACATGATTCCATTTGTTATTAAATTTATGTTGTTTGTCGAGCCTTGCCTTGATCTCTATTTCTTTGTGCCTTTTTAAGGCTTTCTGTTTATTAAGTTCTACTTTGAAAACCGTAATGATTATAATCAAATGAAAGATTCCTTTTTACATTTTAGGGCATGTTTGGTAACGTTCGGAGAACAATTTTATAACATATATATATATATATATATATATATATATATATATATTTTCAATTTCAAGGAACAAATTTTAGTATAAGAACGTCATTGGTAACTGCAAAAAATTTCAACTACAGGAATAGAAATTCATTTGGTAAAGTTATATAATTTTTTTATTTCTTTTAATTTTTTTAAAAATATTTTTCCTTTTTTTTTTTTTTTCTTCTTTCTTCCTTTTGGCCGGTCGCCGCCTCGGCCATGGCCGGTGAGACTTGGCCTTGCTGATCTAGGCGAGCTCGAGCTCACCCAGCCAAGGCAAGGCAGAGCCTCACCGGTGGCTGGCGATGGTTCGGCGAGGTCGCCGACCATGGCCGAGGCCAACGACCGGCCAAAGGAAGAAGAAGGAAAGAAAAAAGAAGAAGTGTTTATCGGAATTGTTTCTAAGAATAAGAAGTAATTTTTTTCTACTTTTTGTTTCTGTTTAAATCTGTTCTCGAAACAAAAAAATAGATTTTTCTCGGGAACAAAAATGTAAACAAACGCGTTTCTATTCTTTTTTGTTTCCGGGGAACAAAAGAACAAAAAAATTTTGTTTCGGAGAACAGAAACAAAAATAAACAAATAGGCCCTTAGTTTACCTGATTTGAAGGCTCTTATTAGAAAACAAAGAGTCATCATACTTAATTTTCTCAAAGATCCGAGTGGGCCAAAAACTTAATAAAAAGCAAAAGGAGTCGCATAAGGATACTTTTTGGACTGCCATCTCAATTAAGTATCCATAATAAGCCCAACTTATTTTTTAGGACTTTTGAAATGTTTGTTGACCCACAACATTAGGTCAATATATTAGAACTGATCTTAAATTTGAAATTGAGTTTATAAATTAACTAGAAAAGCATTACCCATATGAATTTTGATACGTTTCTAGGTTTTTATTAAGTTGACCGTGGATATAAAATGGTATATAGATCGAAACATCTGTAAAACATAAAATGGTTGTGTTATTGATATATATTGAAAAATAATTGTTGATAATATTCTATTAATAACGCCCGCGGTTTAGTACAAGAGATCTAACGATTTAGAATCTTTACGAAGATCTAAATTACTAAAAAGAAGGAGATGTATATCGACATGGAGATCCGAAATGTAACTTAGTTAAGTTAACTAAGCACCTTCAAATCCTTGGGAAGCTGCAAATTGGGCAGCACACTGTTCAAGTCTGTCGTTGGCCAAAAATAAGATTAAGAAATGACCACCCTGGTCTTCCCAATCAAGACAAAACCTGTGTAAATTCCAATTGATTTCTTCGCAATATAAAATTTATGTTGCAGTTCCATCAAGTGGCCTAAAAAAAAACCAAATGATTGCCAGTTGTTAAAGTAAAAAAATGATTCAACTCGGACGATAGTGTGTTTCTTGTTTTTTTTTTTTTTGGTCGAAACTTGTTTTTTGTTTAATAAGTATTTTTTGTAGTCTTTCATTGTCTATATAACAAGATGTAATTAAGAGAACAAATGGAGAAGAACAAGCCACACCCACACACGCACACATGATGATTAGGATTTTAAATGTATTTAATACCTTCAACAAAAATGTAAATCATAAACTTGAAATATGAACAAAAGAAACATATGTTAAAACTGACATTTAGAATAATATATGAAAAATATAGTCTTGGACTTGTGCAACAAATATGCAAAATTAACGAGTGGCCTTGGGTCTCTCAAATAATTTACAAACTGTGGTTGAGCTGCTTTTGCTGCTCATGTGAGTGGTTGGTTGGTACCCAATGATATTGCTCTTCACGTGATTTCATTTGTCATTAACTTTAAACTTTATGTTGTTTGTCGAGCCCCACTTCGATCTTTGTATTTTTGTGCCTTTTAAGTTTTTTTTTTAATTATTAAACTTTGCTTTGAAAATCATAATAATTATAATTAAATGAAAGCTTCCCTTTTGCATCTTAGTTTACCCGATTCCGAGGCTCTTGTCATAAGGCAAAGAGTTATGGCGCTTATTTTTCTCAGAGATCTAAGTGGGCCAAAAACCTAAATGAAAAGCCTAAAGCGCATGAGGACACCTTATGACTAAAGCTAGACGGTCATCTAATTTAAGTATCTTGAATAAGCCCATTTGTCGGCCCAAAACATTAGGTTAATACATTTAAAGCTGATCTCAAATTTGAGATTGGGTTTATAGTTTAACAAGAAAAGCACTATCCATATTAATTTCAACACCTTTCTAGGTTTTAATTAGGTCCACCGTCAATGTCAAATATATAATTTCCACATCCATTATTGGATGAGTGACACATGAAAGAATTCAATAGTCAAATTTATTCAAAATACACATGCAACTTATCCAAGCATAATAAAATTCACTGATCATATGATATTTATTATAAAAATTTACTTAGCATCTTGAAAATGACTTTGATATATAGGAAAGTTACTCATCACACGTGAATGTTACGAATAAATGAAAAGTTACCACATCACATATTTTACCTTTCAAAAGGTGCTTGCCATTTAGATTGATCCGGACTACACAAAGAGAAAGGAAAAAAAAAGGAAAAAAAAGGAAAAAATATTTAAAAAAATATTAAAGAAAATTGTTCATGTCAACGCCGGTCATGTCATATAAAATGGTTGGCATCCACGTTTATGGTTTCCAACTAAAATTGACTAGATAGACTCAATTAAAATAACGTGAAATTGTTAAGAACTAAATTTGTGCAATTGAAAAGTTTATGATTGAATTGGCATAGTTGCAATAAATTTAAGACTTTTTTTGGTAATTTTCCTTGTATGAAGCCATATAAAAGGTTTATTTAGCTTATGTTTTTTCCCAACCAAATGACTCTTGCTCTTAACCAAATGAAGGCCAACTAAAATGGATTTTTTTAAAGGGTAACTTAGTCCATGTGCTGACTTGATTGCGGAGCCATAGAAGAGTCAGAAATAATGTGACCCTAAAATCACTTTTGCTTAAGGCGCATTGGGGAAGGTATCAAATAAGCAAATTAAAAACTTCTAATTTGTGAATAATGAAAATGTCCAATGAAAGATAACCTGCAACACTAAATTGAAAGCACACGAGCAGGTTCGAACTTCATGAGCAAGAAGATGGAGTTGGGTTGTGTGTGTATTTTTTGAATTTTCATTTTTCGGCTTCAAAATAGATGGTTGTTTAGACCCCAATTGCTTGCCTTTTCTGGTCTACTTAGTTGCCTATTTTAATTGAAGACATTTTACACTTTTCAATTAATAAATGGTGTGTTTTAGCAATATTGAGAGTGGAAACAGAGGCTCTTTATTAGGAAATTGTAAGATGCTCTCGAATAATTAGCAAATGGAGGAGATAAAAAAATATATTAGTTTTGCTCTCAAGAAGATTCTACATAAATAGCTCGCCTGCCTTTTCCGATCCAATTCGATGACATTTATCTGAAGATCTTGACAAATTTAGGAAAGATATCAAGGAAGAGGAAGTTACATTTTTTGTGCTTTAATATTTCTTATTAATTCATGGTGTGTACTTATATTGTGATTCAATAAATATTGCACTTTCACATCTCAAAACTACATGATATGCTTCAAATCTACCGTGTGACCTACTCTTGATAGGGAGAAAAGTAGGTTTATGGGTATTGCTTAAAATGCCTTAATTTTAGATGCTAGCTCTTCCAAGCTCATACATGGCAAGACATTGGGGCTTTCATGAAAAAATTTTAATGAGGAATTGCCACTACCCTATTAGGGTCAACTAGAAACAAAGTGAAGTATGAGAGTGTGATTCATCTCCTACACAGCCAAAGAATTTAGGGTCAAAGACTTTTTTACACTAATTAATCAATTAACACACTTTCGGTATGTAATCTTGTTCGTTTCAAAAAGATTTTTGTCAAGCGGTCTGGATTGATTTTATATTTATTCGCTAACATACGCGATGATCATGCAGATATGCAATTATTAAAATAACATTCAGCAACTAAAGAAAGGATTAAATAAAATGCAAGGGAGAGCAAGGATCTAACATGAAATAAATGCCAATCCTAACCAAGCTAAAGGTAAATGACAATAATTACTATGGAATAGCACAATTAAGGGCATTTGTCTTTAAGGACAATCGAAACCCTAAGGTAGAGCCCTAGTGGGCTTGTTTTATTTTGAGCACGATCCTAAGTTGAAAGGCTTTCACTTTATAAGAGAAAATTACTTAAACAAAACTATTTTAAAACTTTCAGAGGAACTCTCATTTTTTTATATATTTTTTGAATTTCTAGTAATTTTAGGGATTTTACTAATTTTCTAATTTTTTTATTTTTCTGAATTTTCCACAATTTTATTTTTTTAATACTTTTTAGTTCTTTAATGTTTAATAATTCTGAAAATGGTGAATCAAATTGGGTCATTGAGCCTCGTTGAGCCTAGTTCGAAGAAAGGTAGTACTCCATATTTGCCAAGATGGGCTAAAGGTTGCAATTGAGTCCACCCTCAAACCCTACCCAATTCCAACCTTCCTAAGCCCGATCATAGAAGACTCCCAAATTAGGCCTCATGTTTGTTTAACTCCTATTCTAACTTTTAACCACACCTCTGAAACTAAATTGTCTATATCTTAACTTTCTAAAGAGGGGAAGGTAAATTGAGCTCCCACCTCCCCCTTTCCATGTTTTGGTAAGAGTGGTTATTGAGGCAAAGTCTTGTGATTAACTCATAATTTAATATCAATTCACCAAAATCTTAAGCCACAAACAAATGGATTTTCACCATCGACTACTCGTCCTCCTAGACGTTCCAGCCAGCCATACTCTTCATCTCCTTCATTTCCAGGAAGCATCCCAAAGGCAACACCAAAACATGCAGAATAGGGACCCAAACATGAGAAAAATGGGGGCATACGGCCAACGTGCTCGAGCCATAGAAAATGAACTAGAAATGAATGATTCGAAGATGAATGTTGCGACTAAAAAAAAAAAAAAAAAAAAAGAAAGAAATGATCATCAGAATGGGGATGTTCCCCAGACAATAACAGAGGTTCGTTTGGACATTTTTGCAAACAAACAGCATGCGGCGCATTAAGGAGAAGCAAATGACCATCCTTTAGATAGCATAAGGCGGAGCAGAAGGGTCTTGCATGGGTAAGCGTTCAAATGCGGAGACCCTTACTTGGCTCGGAGACGGGGCGGTTATAAGGTGGGCTCAAGATAGAGCCGAGCTATGGCCGACCGCATCGTGATGTCCCCGGGCTGAAATCCCTGGGCCAAGGGAGGTTTGGACCGAAAAGGCACCTACCGGAGACGTGGGTATCGGGAAAGCGAGGTTGGGACGACTAGAATAACAACCGGTGGTCATCGAACAGGACTTCAAGCATGGCTGAGCGAGACTAGAGAACTTCTTCTTGCCCTGAGTCACTCTCTCATGATTTCTCGAGCATACGCCTTCTGACCAATCGCTCCTTCAGCGAGCGTCTTCCCCGTTCTCTCTCTCTCTCTGCCTCGGTTAGCCAATTCACTCTTTCTCGCTCGGTTTTTCTTTCTTGGAGTTCCAGAACCATTGCATTCTCTTCCCCTTTCTCTCGGTTCTCTTTCTGAGCTTCCCGTTTTCTCAGCCGAAGAGGAACCTCTCCCTCGAGCTCTCTCTCTCTCCCTTTCTTTTCATCCTCGTCCCTCTCCTTCTCTCCCAGGACAACGTTAGCTGCCCTTTCCGATCATCCTAGCTAAGCGTCGCACACGTAACATCCTCCTTGCTCATCCTTCCTCTTGTACCGTCCTTGCGTCGTCCACCTGCCCTTTGTCTTGGTACTCGCATCCAAAACGCCCAGAGAAGGAGAGAAGAAGAAGAAGAAGACAAGGGGGCCGGGCTTGGGGAAAAGGAAAAGGTGGGCCGGCCAGTGCAAGGAGAAAGAGAAGAAGGAGAGAAAGAAGAGGTGGCCGGCCTAGCGCTACTTTGTTTCTTCTTCTCTCTCTCTTTTTCTTTATATAATATTATCATTTTTTTATCTACCAATTTTATTCAAAATTATTTTCTTTTTAAAATTAATAATAATCAATACTAATAATGCAAATAATCCCAATGTCTATATTCAATGCAATTTAATGGAAATTATTTTTACTAGGGATTAGAAATTAATCCCTAATTTCTTAATGCAATTAAGCCCTAAATAAATAAGCTAAATTTAGGTGTTAACCATTGTTTCTCTTTGAACGAGAGCTTGGACAAGTTATATTTGCATGATAAAGATTGCAATAAGATTGTGAGTAATAAGATTTATTGACAAGAACCTTGCTTTTAAGTTTTGCCTGTGAGAATCCTCAACAACTTCAATGGACATGTCGCCTTCAATTAACCAAATTTTGTGTCAACATGGCTGGGCCCTAGGTATCTAAATGAGCAGCTACAGCAACCAAGTCGAGAATGATTCAACTCGTGAGAGCTCAACTTAATTTCACTCCCAGTAGAACTTCATGTTGAGCGTCGATAATAATTTTCCCAACTTGACTAGCATGAGCAAGGGATCATATCTTGTGTCGGTACAAGTTGGCTATCGTAAGTAAATTTTCACTTTTATATATAAAGAATATGAGAGAGTGTGGTTTGCCAGGACGTCAATGAACTTGTATTATCCAATAAATTTGCCAAGTTCCTCAATTAAATAGAGGAACGAAAACCTTCTCATCCAATGAAGATACAACCAGAACTCTAAAATTGGAAATTACAAAGATATTCTATTGAATGAAAAATCGACATTAAAAATAAATTACTGACCGAAAACCCTATGAGAAATGAGCCCCTTTTATACCAAACTCAATTTGTGTGTTCATCTACACTAAACAAAAGAGTTTTTGAGAGGGAAAGACAGCGAACACGATCATCATGCTGCAACACGCAAATTCGCAATCCAATTCACAGTACTTTCCCATTGTCTTTGTATCACAAGAAGCGATCCGGACGTGACTTTTGTGGACAAGGTATGCAATGGAGCGCGGTACTACGATTGGGACGATTATGCTGAAGCATTCTACACCGTCCTGTAGGATCTGACATCCACCACAGTTGAGAAGGGGTTCGACTACTACACCCCACGCTTTTGTCAATCGTGTTGAGTGCTTTGGCCACGGGACACAGGCCGATTGTACGAGTTGCATGGATTTTGCCTACGATGAAATCTGGAGAGTGGGCCCTTTTAGTGTCGGTGCTCAACTTCAACTTCACAAATGTAGGTTCAGGTATTAGCAATATTCGTTTGCGGAGTAACCTGATATTTCATTGGAAAGTATCCATTATCATAATGAATCGATAATGTAAAAAATCTCATCACAGTGTGATATGAATATGGAATGAGTGGCCTGTATATGTTCGAACTAGTTAATAATCAACAAGAATGGATCAATTTGATCCAGCAATGTTTGGGCTTGACCCCCCTCAAAAGTGGTAGCATTTCATCTTGACAAATCCAAAGCTAATCTACATTAAAAAGATAAAAAAATAGTTAAATTTGAAGAAGATGGCTTTCAATCTTAAGTTTGTTAAGAAACTCCATGAAATTCCTATATCTGTCGTTAAAATGTACTGTAGGAATATGGTTTAACAAAGTGGACGAAATCGTGATCATAAAAATCAAGATAATTGTCAACTACCCGCATGAACATACTGAAAAAATAAAGCATACACCATCAATGTAAAGAAAATTGATACAAGCGATCTCATACCTATGATTTGAAGATCATAAATACTTACTCTCTTAAATTGATAATATATTACAAGGACGGCGTATGCTATAATTATGCCAAATATATACTTTTTGAATATAATTTAAGTCAATTAATAAATTCATCTCTTTCGACATTCACCCCTCTTCAGACATATTTCAATTCTCTTCTGGCAACACGCAGGCATGTGTGCTCCTTCGCCAGATTAGTACAAAAGAAGATCCCCAAATGATAAAGCCAACTAGATTTCCTATTAGAGTGTCTTATTTCGTCACTGTTGAAATGATCTTATATTTAGTGGCGGACTACGGTTTATAAAGAACTTTAGAGGCTTCTGAAAATAATACCATTTTCAGAAAAAATAAAAAGAAAATCCACGATATTTGATATTACAATTATGGGGTAATGACACAAATAGTTTATGAACTTTGACCCTATGTGCAATGTGATCCTTGAACATTAACTTAATGTTTAATGAAGTCCCTGAATTTTTAGTTTGTACAATGTGACATCTAGATTTTGGTACATATTCAATATAGTCCTTAAACTATATGAAGATGTTTAATGTAATCCTTCTATTAATTTAAGATGAATAATATATAGTTCAGAAACTAAATTGAACATGTACCAAAATTTCAAAGACTTCATTAAATAAATCAAAAGTTCAGGGACTGATTGTACATTGAATTAAAGTTCGGAAACTGCATTGAATAAATTTATGAGTTTAAGGATCACGTTGCACATAGTGCCAAAATTCAATGATTAATTGTCATTTTCCCTAGAATTATTTGTTTAGGTCAATGAAAATGGTATCCACAGAGAAATGGAGATACCATGCCAAGTGCTGTGATTTTTTGCCTCAATTAAGAGCTAGCAATATGTTTCCATTTTATTTGGTATTTAACCGTACATGAGAAAAAACTCTAAAAATTCTCTCTCTCTCTCTCTCTCTCTCTCTCTCTTTGACAACCACTGACTCCAGCCATCTGAGATAGAGAACTCCATGGCACCATCCCTAGCTTCGTTGACCACTCGATCTTCTCTCTCTCTCTCCCTCCCTCCCTCCCACCCCAATGCACCAACCTTGAACTCATAGCAATGTCGAGTCTGTCGATCGGGACGGAGCTCCGCACAATATGTCGAGCTCTGTCTCGTTGTTGCCAACAGATTAGTCGTTGATATTGACAGAGATTTGGAGGCCTTTCTTCCAGATTTATTTATCCTCGTCGTATCTCAAGATGTCTCCACTGAGATGGCTAGATGCGGTACACAGAGAAAGAGAGAGAGAACTGAGCGCGTATCAGTTGATTGGAATGGGTGATGAGAACACAAACCGGATCGAAGGATCTGTATATCTTAGAGTGCACATAAAAATTTATGTGGTTTAGCACGGCGGCAACTCATTATAAACATAGATTGTTCGATTGGCTTTAGTTTCCAATCGATGGGCACAACATGATCCTATTTTTCAACGCTAGTAATTGCAAGTAATCTTTTTTTTTCTTGAGTCATTCATAAGGGGTTCTCTCCTATATCTTACCTGTGGCATGAGGCCATTTGGGTACTTTCTGATGAAGCCGTTTGCCGAGATGTATTTTTTTATTAAAAAAAAAAAAGTGATTGTTGAGATACATACAGATATATATTTGTAGTATATCTCAACATTCATTTACAGAATAACCTAAGCTTTTGTCGAAAAATATCTAATATCATTAGTTGTCACGTCTAAGAAAAACAATACTTCAATGAGAAATCATCGCAATGTGATATGAAAGAGGATGAATGGAGTTGCTGGTGCTACTGATCTTTGTATATGTTTGAATCAATTAATTTTCCACAAGAATAGATCAATTGTATCCGATGATGTTTGGGTGTGACCCCACTCGAAATTGGTAGTGTTAGATGTCCACAAGTACAAACAAAATAGAAAATAATTATATTCAAAGAGGATGGATTTCAATCTCGAACTTTTATAAAAGAATTTCATGAAATGCCTATATCTATTGTTAAAAATTAACATGGGAAAATGGTATAACAAAAAGAACGAAATCATAACTTAAAAAATCTAAACAACTATCAACTAATCGCATAAACATATCGAAAAATATTGCACACGCCACTCTCAAATTAATAGTGTATGAGACATCCATGCATAATTTTTTACCCAGATGGTGTATATGATATAATTGTTGGAGGTAATAGGTTTGAGAGAGAAGAAGTAGTTCTTGAAGTATTACACCAAGAGACGTGAGTTTGGGAACTTCCAAAGATAGGGAAACCCTAGAGTTTTTATATGCACGTTATTTGCTTCGGCCCATATGGACCCAAATAACCATGCTTTTTACCTATTGGGCTTGTATGTGAACATATTATTTTGACTATATTAATAATATATCCAACAATCTCCTCCTATGTTCACCATACAGCACAATCCAATAAGTTGGTCAGTGTAATATTCAAACAAACATGAATCATCCACATTCAGTCCAAGACAATCAACTCGGATCGGTCAAAGAGTATTCCAGCAATAAAGTATTAAACTAAATCATCATGTGCAAACTAAATAAGTGAATCATTCTTATTATGAATATGTTCTGAGATTAAAAATCCAAATCCCAAAATAAATCTCAGATTTAGTTCACAACCAATATATGCATATTAATCAAGTATAAGTAGGCTAGTCAAAATAGTCTAAGGCCTTACAAATATAAGAAACAAGCATAATAATGTCCACAAAATAGAAATAGCAAAATGCAAGTCTCAAGTAAATGGACTTCATCAAAGTAGGCAATAGCAGGTAAACTGTCAAGTCTCCACACGCTCTAAGTGATATATATTCATTCATCAAGTAGGTCATCCTGGTCAGGATCCCACTCATTAAGCTCTCCTCCATCTCTGCCATCCCCTGTAGAATGTCAAATATGAATTTCATATTATCATGAATTCAATCAATTGAATGAAAACTTAGCACCATTCCATCAGGCGGAAAAGAACATATATTGATGTCATAAAGCATCATAATATCATGTCATAAGCATCAAGCCAGTTTCATAAATTATGAACAAGATCTAAACAATGTGATTTACAAAGAGCCATCAACTTAAGTTTATTTATAGGAGAATAACTATTGTCTAGTTTCAAAGAACAAGACCAATAGTCAAGTCACTTACAACAACCTAGTCATGTAATATCAAGTTTCAATTAAGAACAAGACAAATAGGCTTCTTATGTAAACAATTGTTTCTATGTTTCAATTTGGAATGTCACAATTACTGATTCCTTAAAGTCAAATAATCTAGCATCAAGTTTGGAATGAGATCATTTAACCAAAAGGATAGTCCAATCTAGTTGAATTGTATCATCAAGTTTGGAATGACACAATTTTTCCAGATAGAACATTTGAATTAGGTTAAAGTCATCTTCATCAAATTTGGAATGAGACAACTCACCCTCTTCAATTAGTCAGCAACTGTGAACATCAATGAAACATATAAACTGTGCTTATCATTGTAGCCAATAAAGAAAGATTCGATAATTCAAAACACAGGTAAGTAAATAGTAGTTAAGACTTGCCTATATAGTCTTTAACCCCAGTTCCCCCACTATTTTGAATAATCGATCTTTAGGCATACCTTTGGTGAGAGTATCGGCTATGTTATCTTTCGATCTCACATCGATCAAGGTGATAACCCCTTATTCTCTCAGATAATTCAACAACGCATGTCTCAGTCTCACATGTCTTCTCTTTGAATTAAAGAGAGTATTCTTGACGACTTGGACAGCTGCTCGATTATCACAAAATAGGCGTAAAGAATTAATCTTTAGCCGAGTCAAAGGAATATCCATAATCAGATTCTTTATCCATTCTGCCTCTTCACCGGCTGAGGCTAAAGCAAAAAGTTCCGATTCCATAGACGACAATGCAATACAAGTCTGTCGTTTGGATTTCCAAGTAATAGCAGCTCCACCCAAAGTGAATACATACCCACTAGTGGACTTACTATTTCCAATATCTGAGCACCATGAGGCATCAGAATATCCATCCACAATAGGAGGATAACCAGAATAATAAAGCGCATAATCTTTAGTACCTTTAAGGTATCTCATTAGCCTATTAAGGGCATCCCAATGCTCTTTACTAGGATTACTAGTAAAACGACTCAGCATACCAACTGTAAAGGCTATGTTGGGTCTAGTGCAACTCATAGCATACATGAGACTACCAATCAGTTTCGAGTACTTTAAGTGATCCACGCTGGTCCCTTCATTAGGAATGGTTTATGCTATCAGCATTTAAACTCAACTTATACATATCATTAACCATGAATGCACAACCAAAATAATATGAGTTAACAGATAAAGTTACTCTACCATTCATAGTTGAAAAAGACATACCAGCTACATACCAGCTTTATCAAATAAACTCATAGATATTAAATTCTTCTTAAGTAAAGGTACTACTCTAACATGTTTGAGTTAGTAATTTACCCGAAGAAAGCACCAAATTTGCAGTTCCAAAGCATGAGTCACATTTGCCTCACCACCATTGCAATTTTCCACGGTGTCTTTCACTTCGTGACCTCGGTGAGTAAATTCTTGTCATTTGTAGCATGACAAGTAGCGCCACTGTCCAACCACCACTCGAAGAGATGCTGGCCTTTCCATTCTTCATCATTCCAATAAAGGCTCGAGGCTCGGATCTTCTAATTAGCATATTGGCCTCATTATGTGGTGTGTCGTTATTTGGCTTCCTTGGCAACTTACACTCTGCTGCCCAGTGACCCCACTTTCCACAGTTATGGCACTTGCCCTTCTTCTTCTTTTTGAAGATAGTCTTTTTGGCCTCTAACTGTAAAGATGATTCACATTTTGGTGACTTGGACCTTTTCGAGGTTTATTGGAGTGTGAAACTAAGTTGGCAACCGACTTTGTTGTCCCACTTGTTCCAAACTCTTCCTAGTGATATTTTGATCCTCAATGTGAATATACCTCTTTAATTCATCCATTCCATCTGTACCTTCACCAGTGCATTTCAGTCTTGAAAGAACTCCATTCAGTTGGCAGTTTGCTCAACACAAGACCAACAAAGAGATTATCGAACATATCGGAATTATCATCTTTTAGCTTGTTCCTCATATTCTCAAATTCAACTAACTGAGAGGTGATGCTTGAATTCATAGTAAATTTAAAGTCAAAGAATTTCTCCACTAGGAGAGTTTTAAATAACCCCTCTTGTTTTTGGAACTGAGTGTTCAAGTGATTCCATATCTCTTTCGCCGTCTTATACTCACTATAAGTCATAGCCAAATTAGGATTTAGAGAGTTCAGCAAGTAATCTCTACAAAAATCCTCATCTTTGTTCCATTGATATTCATTCACATCTTCAGTGGTAGATGTAAAATCGCTCAATACAGTATATAATATGTCACGTTCTTTCATGCCAAATTGAACAATGTAATTTCCAGCCATGAAATTCAGTAACATCAAAAGATTGCAACTTTATAATATCATATGAACTACGCTTTGTCATTTTAATCAAAGCAAAGTGTTAGAAAGAGTGCACCTTGAAGTCCTCAGAGCAACAAAGTTGAATAACTCCCTAACCTTGATCAAACTGCTCAGAGATGGAATTTTCCAAAACAAACCCCAAAAACGGATCTCGGAGCGCCCAAAAACCTTAAGATGGACTGCCCTTGTTGCTGAAACTCACTGAAAAATTTTGCCCCCCGAAATTTGCTAGAAATTTCGTCCCCAAAATTCGCTAGAAATTTAGATGGAAACTTCTGGGTGCCATAACTTTTCTGTCCGACCTCTGATTGACGCAAGTGACCACTCAAAACGTTCGTAGCGACGAGTAGATCAAAGCCCAAGTGGTTTCACCCTCTTAAATTGGCTATAATTTTTGGGTTTTTGAATCAAAGATTTCGGTCACCCGAATCTTCAAACTCAGATCCCGGCCAATATCACCGTTGAAATCGAAAGTAAATTACAGCCGCGAGTTTGTCTTGACAAAATCTTCAAGAACACACTTTACTCGCTCAAATCTGACACACGAACCTAATACTTCAAGATTGTTGGAGGTAATAGGTTTGAGAGAGAAGAAATAGTTACTTGAAGTATTACACCAAGAGACGTCAAGTTTGGAACGCTCAACAATATTACCTCCAACAGTGTAGGGAAACCCTAGAGTTTTTATATGCACGTTATTGGGCACCATATGGATCCAAATAACCACGCTTTTACCTATTGGGCTTGTATGTGAACATATTATTTTGGACTATATTAATAATATATCCAACAATAATTACATCAAATATGTTACTTTTAAATTTGTGCTATCACAACCATTTCAATTCTCTTTTCGCAAATGCGCAGATGTGTGTGCTCCTTCA
The DNA here is from genome assembly GCF_016545825.1 of Eucalyptus grandis. NCBI lineage: Eukaryota > Viridiplantae > Streptophyta > Magnoliopsida > Myrtales > Myrtaceae > Eucalyptus > Eucalyptus grandis. Next base: position 14,350,368 of record NC_052618.1, on the reverse strand, counting down.
CTAGTATAGTACAAGGGAAAATCCTCAAACGATAAAGCCAACTAGATTTCTTATTAAATAGTTTTATTTCATTATAAATAAGAAAATTTCATATTTAGTGATGGATTGCGGTTTATGAACAGCTTTGGATGGTTCTCTCCCTAGAGCACGAAACTGCTAGTCCAAATAAGTCAATAATCACATATAAAATGTTAATATTTTAAAAGAAATAAAAAGAGACTTTATAATACTTGATATAGGATTACTAGTTTAGGTCGACGAAAATGGCATATACAAGGAAGAATGAAGATCGTCTGCTACGAACCGTGCTACATGAAGAAGATCCTCACTTGGTTTCTGACCGTAAACGAGCAAAATGTATCAGAAATCCTCTCTCTTTCTGTCGTCGCAACTTTCGTCGCATGCTTAGCCCAGCCACGACAGCCTCTGAAACCAGCCACCGTCAACAGGGACACAGAAACTCCATCGCTCTTTCCCTATCTTTGTTGGCCCTCGATCTTCTCTCTCTCCTCGACGCGCTGACCATGAACTTGTGGCAGTGCTGTGTTTGTGGATCCCGACGGGGCTCTATGCCGCGCATCAAGCTCTGAGTCCCCGCTGCCAACGTCTTAGTTCTTAATTGCCATGAGATTTGAATGCCCTTCTTCCAGATCTGTTCTTCATCCTCGTCGAATCTCGGAAAATCTCAACTGAGATGGCTAGATGCGATGAGATGTCAACAGTGGTGCAAAACTGAGTAAGCGATAGAGCGAGCTAGACAGAGCCTCGAGCTGATGGCGTGACGCTAACCCAAACCGTGCAAAGGATCTTTATCGCTTAGTGCGCACATGGAAATTTCCTAGGTTGCATAATAGTTGCATGAATTCGATTAACATAAAAGTTTCCTTAGAAAGAAAATAAAAACAATATAGCTATGCATGAATCCCGATTAGTCACACATCGTCCAGAATTCTTTATTGTTCAGTAGAGTTTAAATTAGACTATGTTTTCACTTTTTTTTTTGAAAAAATGCTCCTGCACTTTTCTGACGCCAACATAAGTTTTGTTTACTATTAAATGGTGATTCGGTCTTTCAAGTTAATCTAAGATGCAAATTGGGAATTTCAAATGTCTAGCATGTAAAGTGGTGTGGGAACTGCGAACCAATCGTGAGGGTATTGGAAAATTTTATATGGATTAAATTTAAGGCAAAAATAATATTTGATTCAATAAGCAAATTGAAATAAGACATTCATAAAACAAAAATATATGTATATATATATGTGTGTGTATTCTACTTTATACAAGGTTGTGAGAGATGAGGGGATGCATTATAGGGACGTCAAGAAATTTTGTCTTGTATGACAAACCTTGAAGTAATGAAAATAACGAAGATTCGCGTTTAGTCAAGATTCCAAGACTGATGGAGAATCACTAAGTTATTTTTGCCTATATCATAGCAATGGCTGGACGATTAGTTGGAACTGCTCTAAAGTTTGATTAAAGCAAAGATCCATTTGACGTGATTAATGACTAAGAGATCAGTTACTTAACCCAAATAATAATAATAATAATAATAATAATAATAATAATAATAATAATAATAATAATAATAATAAATGAGGGAGTGCCCTATTAAAACGAGTCCTTTTTATGGTTGGATTCCAATCTTGTGTTTCTAAACAAAAGTGAATGAAAGAACTACATATGCTAGATGTCTACATCACAAAGAATCACACTTACGTTCGTGGGGATTTTGTATAGCTTGAACACTATAAGTGATTTGGACATCTCATTTATCTAGAAGATTTATAGTGGAGGGAAGCACCATGAATTGAAAGCTTACGTGGGCGTTCTGGTCTATGTCTCGATTGATACGAGGCTTACTACCGAAACTGAGGGGTCCAACTATCCTAGCTAAGCCATTTGGTGATGTGGACTCCTTTGGCCATGGAGCGTGCAGTCGGGCGTTGACCCAATCGGACCGTGCCGGCCGCATGAATATCGCCCCGAAGCAAATAACAAAAGTTCGTCCACGTACCGCCGGAGCACAATTCAAGATTGTAGAATCATGTATAAGTACTACGATTTCACCGAGTAACTTAGGACTTGTAAACAAAAAGATCAGTAAGGGGGGGGGAAAAGTTTTGCCACTCCCTGGCTTTCCGAGTTAGCCCCTTTTCCTACAACTCTCTAAAACTCTCACCAGCGCTAATGTCAAATGCTCATCGCAATTCCACACGCTAGACACAAGCTCATGGTGGTTATACCCCACCCTCATATGTTGCCTACATGTTATATTAACTACGTGACATCACGCTTTTATTGTAAGACCTGGATGGATCCACAATATAATTGATGCTATAGGAATAAAATAGCAGTCTTGAAAATACATAGATCACCTATATGAATATTAACATGATAAGCTGGATGGTTTCAAGGCATCACTTGACTTTGAATTTTGGGATGAATACGCATCATAGCAGTCTTGAAAATACATAGATCACCTATATGAATATCATGATGGTGTTTCAAGGAATCATACGCATCACTAGCTCTTTCCTTTTGTGCACCACAATGAGCTATGCAGTAGTCACAACCTATCAAAGATAATCTATAGCAAGCGACGGTATTTCCCTTTGGTTCCATACGCAACTATAGTGAAAATCATCCTAAAGGACTTGGGCACTAAGATGGTGAGCATGAGTACAACTACTATAGCATGCATAATGTTTCCACTGCAGTGTGCTACATGGATGGAGCATGTAATGGTGTGCTTCAAGGCCCAGGCTATACACCATGCATCAATTCTATGAGAAATCAACTCAAGTACAAGCATAGTGACGTTATCACGCTGAAATTCAACTCAAGGATTATAGAGTTAAGTGGGAGGACTATTCTTTCACTGAATGATGTCTCAATATTAAGCAAATAAAGGATTGTAGTGGAGTTCAATGTGAAGTAATTCTTTGGCAAATAAAGGATTGTAGTGGAGTTCAGTGTGAAGTAATTCTTTGGCCAAATGATAGAATGTTGCCTCTATTGACACTTGAATTTTTGCCAACAAGTCGAACACGCACTGTGGTAAAAATAAATTTAAAAATATGATATGAAAAATAGTTAAAAATAAGTAAAAACCCAAACAAAAAACGAGGAAAAAAAAGAAATTAAAGAAAAAATGTCCAATTCAGTCAGAATTGACAGGGACAGGTCCGGTCTGTTGTGCCTGATCCACAAGAGCAGCCCAGACCAGACCGTACCAAGCCCATCAGAATAAGCCTCGGCCCGTCAACCCATTCGCGCCAGACCACATATAATTTGCAGTCAATTGAAAATTAGAAGCATCAATGAAAGGACCCCATTAGAGCACTTTTTTCATGAAAGGCATATATATAGGACACAACCCAGCAGTACAATAGGCATTCAGAGGCTAAAAAAGGATAAAAAGAAAATAGAGGAGATACAAATTATTCCCCATCTTTTTTGTCACATTGTTGTTTTTCAATATGATGAGAAATACAATAATTAATTTGTTCGTGTATGTGGGGATTTTCGAGTCGATCACTGAATCATCTGTGAATATGTTATGTAAGGAAGAGATGCAAACAGGAAAAAGATCATGAATTGCACGGATCCAACAAATTAAAGGATATAATTTAATAATACAAACCCAACAAATCAAAGGTTATAATTGCATAATGTTCAATAGGAGTAAATCCATCTTGTTTCGTACCCGTGGAGGGAACATTTCAAAGGCAGATATAAAGTGGAGAACCTCTAATTTTTTGTCTTCATTTTTTTCGATATGTCTTTGTGGATCTTGAACACGTCAATGAAATTAATTATCGACCAGCCGTGTGAGAGAGTTTTAGGTGTTTAAGATCACATATCGATCTCTAATGGAAAAAAGGACGAGCGACATGGGCAAGTTAATCTTTAGCGCAATTGCGAGATTGATTGAAATAAACGTGACACTGATGAATCGAACTTTACAAAAGGGCTGGCCTAAATAGAATGAATATCCAGAATAAAGGATCTCGACTTGGATGAAAATGCTAACCTTGACAATGGTGTCATCTAATCCATTTAGCCAAAGTTAAAATGCAACCAACATCTTTACACGCGCTCATAAAGGAAGAAAGGAATCAAGGCCTGCCACGAATTCATCTACAACGATTTCATCTCTGCGCACATCACATATAGGCATTCTAGAGGCTTCTTCATCAGTTTTCCGTTCTCCATCGTCCTCCAGACATCGTTAGCCGCCACCGTAGCCACTCCGCCATCGCCAACTTCACTGCAGCAAGGCCTCCTCTCATTCTGCTCTTTTTTCTGATCAGGACGGCCGAAAGAGCACGGACCCTTGGTCGCTCCCCCTTCGCCGGCCTCGATCGTCGATGTCGACACCTCCAGGGACTTCGTCTCCGATCTGATCACCGATCGACGTCAAAACCTCACTCTCATCAAGGTAAATTCCACAACTCTGTTTCTGCCGCTTATGAACAAAGAACAGAGCCCGTGAGCTTTAGCTAATAATGTTCGTGAGTCAAATAGCTAGATTGGATGTATTTGGGGTACATTTGTTTCCGGATAAATTCTCCTATTTTGTTTTCACTAATTAAAAATGAAAAAAAGATAAAAATGGTAGACAAACGCAAGTCTCAGTTGGGCGATTACGTTTTAAGAATGATTTTATTTGAATTTCATTTTATTCATGTTCTTTGGGTTTAGGGAGGTCATATCTCTTGAATCTTGAAATAAATTGAAATTTTACATTGTGTTTTTCTTAGATGAAATGGATAAAGAAAATAAAATAAATGAAAATAAATGATATAAAAAAAATCCCGTTTGCTTTAATATTGGGATTACATTCTGGGGTCACTTGGATGTATGTCTTCATTAGGCTTGGTTTTAATTTCCGGACTTAACTTATGAGATTTTTTGTCCCAAGGCTTGATAATGAGACAATATATATTCTTTACCCAACATTGTATCGAGTTGAATTCTCGGACTTTAATTTCCGTATTTACTTACTTTCAATCCCTTGATTATGAGCTTGGTTTATTAGGTGATGTTTTCATTTACTATGTTTTGATTATGTGATTTAAATCCAAGGGCAGTCATTGCCATGAGGATTTGACCACATTATTTTTTTTTTTTTCCAGATATATTTGCCTCACCGCAAGTTGCAAGATAGAATACCTGGATTTAAATTGCTTGCTAGTTTGAGGGCTATGCACGCACCTTGCTCTTTCAGCTTTACCTGCGTCGATTGCAAACAAAACAAGAGAAGAAAGCTTTCAATCTCTAGGCATACCTTGTTATGTGCGACTGGTATCTACCAGCATAGTGACCTAAAAACAATAGATTGAGTCTTTCTAATGATCGAGCTTTTGAGACCTATAAGCACAACACCAACGTCATTTTCCAGCACAATCATATCCTATATGATATTCAGTTTGTTTCCATTAGCTCGACATTTCCGAGATCCCCCCAACACATACAGATTCTGTATGGAATTTGAATCAAACAAGAGAACAACACAGTCGCACGGGGAGGTTTAGCTTATAGATTATGACTCGCGCCTTGAAAATCTTGTGACGAGCAATTCGAGCATTTGTCTCTCCCCAAACTCTCTGCTAAAATTAACGCAAATGGGAACTACCATGAACTTCGCAAACTCACAAAGCTGAGGATGCTTAGGTGAATGCAATTCATCCCCCAAGACTTCAAGCTCAGACCAAAACATCATGGCCGTCGCCGACCGTCTTCCACTTTCATTGAGACAAATCCACAATAGCCATGGCTCTGTTCCTCGCCATTGGCATTCGGCGTCGATCGCCGATATTCTATCTTGGACGAGCTTTTATCAAGTACGATTTCATGGATTCATTCTAACCCTACCGAACCATAGGCCAAATAATTGCACCATTGGACGCTCTCAGAAATTCTCACCATATTTTCTCATGAACCTCTTTGAAGTTCCCCATGGGAAAAAATAAAACCCATGATTTTAATAAGCCTACGGAACTTGATTTCGAATTTAAAACGAAGAATGACATAACAGAATGCAGAAAATAAATTTTCAGCATTCGGGAGATAATGCTGAGAATTTCTTTCTCCTCCCAGTAGAACAGATTGTACAGTTTATGGAACATTACTCCAGAAACCGCCAAAGAGAGCAACCTACGATCTCAAAGTAACATAGATGTAGACGGAATCATCTTTGCAAGACAATTTGCAGGAAGAACTAAACAAATATCGACCGTCTAACAGACAAACATGCATTGCAGTGAATGTTGATTTGTGATTCAGATTGTTACTATGAACACTTCACGGTGAGCACTTCAGCGACGATCATACAAAGCACTTGTAGCGTGCATATTGACACGCCAGCAGTGAATTTGACAATAAAAATCACACAAAAATGCCTGAGTCTCTCTTCATGAAACTAAGAACGAAGAAGAAGATTATAGTGTTTATTTTATTCGATGCACGAAGGACTATCGGATGAGAGGAAGAGGTTGTCTGAGACAATGATGCTGAGGATCGGAGCCAGCGAAGGAGAAACGAACAAGTTCAGAGCAGTCCGAGCAAACTCACTGGAAAACAGGTGCTAACAGAGCTACGGCCTGCCGGTGGAGCAATGATCGGAGATGATGCTAACGGTGCCGGGAGGTTTGTTGAAGGTCACCATACGAAGCAAGAAGCCGAGAGAGATAACTCTCTGGACGTTCAGAAATCTCTGAGCCTCCCCACCGTGTGTGATTTGTGCTGAGTGCATAAGAGTTCTGGCTGGCGATGGAGGATGAGCGACGGTGGCAACCGGTGGACTGAGGCGACGGAGAGAGAGCGAAGATGGAGTAGCGTCTGGAAATGGGGTTGATCCGATAGAGAATTTTCTGCTGAGCTCCCGTTCGTGTGTTCCTCTTCCCGAATGCACGCGCCTCGTGAGCGTCGATGCTCTGCTACTCGGACGCTTGACTTTTGTGGACGAGGTATGCAGTGGAGAGCAGTACTCTGATCGGGACGATTATGCTGTGGCATTCTACACCATCCCGTGCGATCTGAGGTCCGCTGTCGCGGAAAAGGGGTTCGACTACTACGCATGCTTCTTTCCACCGTGGCCGAGTGCTTCGGCCACGGTGCGTGCTGTGGTGTGCGGACACATGCCAACCGTGCGCGGACATGAGGAGAGTATGAAGAAGAAGGAATTTTTTTTAAATAATTGAAAATTCGAATTTTTTATAAAATAAAATAGTAAAAATAAAAGGAAAATGTGCGTGGTGAAAGAAAGTGTTTGGTTTATAAGTGAAAGAAAGGGAATGGAAAAAAACGGAAAACATTTTCCCCACTTTTGAAGAAGTTTTTTTTGTTGACGAAAAATGTATTCCCCAATTAGTTTAGTTTATTTTTCATGAAATGAACGTTGGAAAATCCGGAAAACGTTTTCTTGAAACTTGTTTTTCGCGAAACAAATGTAGTGTTAATGTGCACATAGAAATTTCTTAGGCTTAGTACCGTAGGAAACTCACATGAATCAGTTTTTTCACACCAACAATTGCAGGTCATCTTTTGCTTGGGTTAATTCATAAGGGTTCTCGCCTATATTATCTAATTCATGAGGTTTGTCTAGGTATTATTTGATGGAGACATTCTCCGAGGCGTGTTTTCTTAAAAAAAAAAAAAAAAGGTGATATAACTTGCATGAAACTCAATTAATCGTGCATCATTTAGAATTTATTTATTAGAGTTTAAAATTAGACTGAACTGTCATTTTTCTTTAAAAAAAATGCCCTTCCGCTTTTCTCGCCCCGATTGAATTTATGTACATTAATTGAAGGGTGATTCGGTCTTTTTAGTCAATCTTAAGATGCGAAGTGGGAATTTTAAATATCAAGAGCATGCAAAGTGGTGTGTGAACTGGGCACCAAACGTGAGGAGGGTCTTGGAAATTTTATACAAATTAAATTTATGGGGAGACAATATATTATCCAATTATAGCTCCTGTGAATTTTAGAAAATAAACGGATAGAAATAAGACATTCAACAAGAAGATTCCACTTTATACAAGGTAATGAGATTGGGGGTTTGCAAGGACGTCATGAAATTTGTCTTTAATGACAAATGCGAAATTCGCCTATTCATGAAATGGAAGACGGTCAAATTTCGAAACAATGAAAGCCGTGCAGATTCACATTCGATCAAAAGTGACGGAGTGTCCTATGAGAATGAGTACTTTTATAGCCAAATTCCAATGGTGTGTTTTTCTATAGTATAAACAAAAGTGAATCGAAGAACTACATCATATAGAATTACACTTATGTTCATGGGCAATTTATGTAATTTGAGTATCATATAAGTATCCCGAAAGTCTAGGAATGGAGAACCGCGAATTGGAAACTTACTCACAAATTTTGGATTATGTCTCAATATGAGGTTTATTATTGAACTTGAGGGGTTTGCCTATTCTAATGAAGCCAAATTTGACATGCCGATTGCTTTAGTCAGGGAGTGCGCAACGGGCTATTGAGCTAATCGATTTTGCAAGAAATCAACTCAAGCATGAGTGCAACCACACCATTAGTACTCAAATTCAAATCAAGGATTATAGAGCTAGGTTTGATAATTATCCTCAATGACGTTGCAATATTGCACAAATAAGGGATTGTGGCAGAGTCGGTTGTGAAATTATTCTTTTGCCAGCAAGTTGAACATGCTTTTTTGTAAAGGTATATAAGATAATAAAGAAAAAAAAAAGAAAGCAATAAAAAAGCTCCCACTCGGTCAGAATTGAGAGGGCCTGGTCCGATCTGTTGGGTCTGATCCACAATCGTAGCCCAGATCATGCCAGGCCCATCAGAGTAAACCTCGGCCCAGACAATTTCCCTCACCGCAGCCCTCAATCCACAGTCTCTCTCTCTCTCTCTCTCTCTCTCTCTCTCTCTCCCTCTTGATCAGCCGAGTTCCAGAAGATTCTCCACTACTAATCAACACCAGAAATCCACCGTCCGCCATCTCCAATCGCCAAACCAGCCACCGTTGAGCCACCATTGACGGTCGCCACAGGCTCAGCGATAACACAACAGAACGCGTACGCTGAACCTGACGAAGAAACTCTCTTTCTCGGGAATTCTCGAGGCTTCTAGATTGGCTCTCCTTCTCCGTCGTCCTTCAGGCACCGTTAGCCACCCCTGTAGCCGCTCCGCCATAGCCGGTTTCGCTGTAGCAAGGCCGACTCTCGTTCTGCTCTGTTTTCTGGTCACGACGCTCGCAAGTTCACGAACCTTGGTCGTTCCGCTTTCGCCGGCCCCGATCATCGGCGTTGACACCACCGGGAGCTTTGTCAGTGATCTGATCACCGTCCGAGGTCAAAAACTTAAATGTCATCAAGGTAAATCCCACACACACTATTTCCACCGCTCATGAACGAAACAGAGCCTATTAGCTTTAGCTAATGTCTGTGAGTAAATCAGTTGAGATTGAAGCTCTATTAGCAACTCGAACTTGTACTGTTATTGTCGTGATGATCTGAAAGTCAATCGTTGCCGTACATTTGCGTATGAGCTCCTTGATCAAAATGCATATTACTTGTTTGATGAAATGCTCGAACTAGATTAGTATGTAAATTCGATTTAATCCTAGAACCGCAAAATGATATTACATAAATTCGATTTGTTCTCAACTTGTTGAACCCTTATTATGGCCGACTTTGTCGGAATAGGATGCTCATTTGTCAAATGGTGTCATGACTCTTGTCATTCGTACGCTCAACCTTGATATGGTGGTAAGGACCGTGCGACTGGTGAGTACTCATGTCATATTTGTCAACAAACGTATGATAAAATCTGTAGGACTAGTTAAGGCAAAACGTGCAAACAAACTATTGAAAGGTATCAAGTGCATTTATCCGAGACATTGTTTAAATGAGGATTTACTCCTGTTTACTTTAAGGAGAAGAAATTCATTTATCATGATGTTAATTTACGTGGATGACATCTCGACAATCGGAAATGAAATTAGGTTAATTTGCTTTCCAATAAGAGAAAACTTACATAGAAATCGCAAATTGAAAGACCTAAGGAAATTTTAAAAGGTTTCTATGGAGTTGATGTTGCGAGAGATAAAAGTGGGAATTTCCCTTCGCTAATGAACACAATCGGGCATCATCTCCACCGGCTTCACTTTGCACCGCATTCTCTCATTGTTTTCTCTTCAAGCTCGCCACCAATCTTCACACCCTCGGCCTATCGTCTCAAACGATGACGACTTGATTGGCCTCAGATTGCGTCGGTCGATAAAGTAAAAAATTAATAAAAAATCAAAAAAATAAAATAAAATATTATTAATAGTTGCCCACATAATTATCAGCTGACAGACCAACATCCACGTCAACGCTGGGACACCGCACCAGCAGGAAGACCGAGAGTGGAACCAAGAAATCTCATCCTTCGAATCGGCAGATCGTATCTAGACGTCCCCTTTGTGCGCGGGCCAAAACGATAGCAATGGAATCGAAGGACGGCAATGAAGTGGAAGAGAACAGAACAAAGCAAAAATCGACCAACATATTTGGAATGAGTTGATGAAGCTCGGGACCCATGGTCTCTCTCCTCTCTCTCAAGCAAAAATCGTTCCCGTCGAACTCTCTCTAACGAACATTGCTGCTTCGAGAAATCTCCGCAGACAGCCGGTTCCTTGTGACACTCAGGCGATGCCGACATTCGTCATTTGATAGCCCCCCTTACCAGGTCGTTTCATTCCAAATTGCTTTGACACGCATTTCAAGATTCAGTTCATTTGACAAAATTAAGTTCTGAATGCTCTTCACATGAGAAGAAACTAAGAAACTTCAATTTGCGCAACCCACATGCAGGAAAAGGCTCATCATAGAATCTTCATGAATTCGAAAGGAGAAAATGAAAAGAATCTAATGTGTGTCCACATTAAGCTTGTAAAACCATGGGTTGTGCCTTGAAATTCAGAGTAATATGGCTGAAGGGAAGTGTATTCGATGTTACTACACTTTACCGTTCCAAAGGTCGGGTTGAGCCACCAGAAACCTTGAAGAAGCACTTAATTTGACATTAGCAATCAGCTTCCTCCATCTCATGACTCATGCCCACATGGTGATAGCTAACACTAGGATCAAGGGAAGGTATCATACACATTCAGGAACATTCCATTCATTAGAACAAAACTCACGCTTTCATCTGATTTGCCGAATTGGAAGCAAATTTCAGCCTAGCAAAATTCTGAAGTTATGTTCTCACCAAAAATGGCCTAAAGGATTCTTCCTTTGCTGTGTCCTTTTGCATAATATTCTGACCCCAAGTCTTCTCAGTGATTCTGAAGATGGATACTCTGAACGCGATATCATCCCTTCTAATGAGCTCAAACAGGTATGTCTCCTGCCTTCAGAGAAGTTTCTCTCGTGAATGTGGCCCAACCGGCAGGTAACTTCCTTAATGTTCATGGCTGATGAGCTTCACCGGCCAAGATTTGTCCAGAAATATGAGAGCCATGGTCTGCGGACTTTTCTTGACGTGCATCTGTGCCAATGAACCAGGAACTGTCTCCTTAAATAGACGTTTCGCAATTTTGTCATCAGAAAGAAGAAAACAACCAATGATTTCTGAGGACGACAGTACATGTGAAGGATAAAAACAGAAACCCTGACATGATGTACAATTAACCTAGAGCTAGCATAGTCTAGCAACTATATGGTATTTAAATTCAAGAGTTGTCATTGTCATGAGGATCTTACCACGTTGCTTTTCTCCAATACATTCACCTCACTGCAATTTGGAAGAAAGGATACCTGGCCAGTTCAAGAGCTCTGCACAATCGTGGCTCTTTCAGCTTACCTGCAGTAATCACAAACAGAACATGAAGAAAGCTTTTGCTCTCTAGGCATATCCTATTCTTGTTAAGTGAAACTCATATCTACTGACATAGCAACGGCAAATCAATAGATCTGAGTCTTTCAAGTGGTCTAGCTTCCAGGGCCTATATGGCATGTGGACACCAATATCATTTTCAGCACAATCAAAATTGACACTATTAGTTTCACTTGTTTCCATTGGCTTGACATTTATGAAATCGCCCAACACATACAAATGCACACACGGAAGAGCTAAAGACAGAGAAACACTACGAGGATGAATTAGCACTAACACAGTCTCTCTTAGCCTAACGACATGGAGAGTTCCTGTACGAAATTCAAATCAAACAAGAGAACGACACAATCAATGGGAGAATTAGCTAGTAGATTAAGATTTACACCTCAAAATCTCATGAAAAGCAGTTTGAACTTCCGTCTCTCCCTAAACTCTATGCTGATGATTGTACACGGGCCATGAACTCCACAAACCTGATGAGATTTCTTGCCTTACAAAGCGGAGGACACTTGGGTGAATGCAATTCACTTCCAGCAAGACAAATCCACAATTGCCGAGGCTTGGTTCCTCAAATCAGCATTTATTGGCGGATATTCTATCCCGGACATGCAATAATCAAATATGATTACATGGAAAATGGAGTCCATTCAAATTGAAGACCAAAATTTGGCCCTCACATATAGAGTGATGCTCTGCAAATTCATTCCAACCCTTTGATAACGAAACCATCTCATCACATTTTTCCTATTCCACAGGCCAATGAATTGCACCATTTGACACTCTCAGGAGCATCCTTTTAGAGAGATTCTCACCATATTTTCTCATGAACCTCTTTGGTAATCCCTGTGAGAAAAATAAAACCCATAAATTATCATAAGCCTATGACACTTGATTTCAAATTCAAATTGAACAACAAGAACGCATAAATCAAGACATCGTGAAGCACATCCTTTTTGGTTCATTTAGATTTGGAATGTGGCATTAATGAGCGTGCATCTAGCTTATTATGAACCTCACAAACCCAATCAGAATATAAGTATACTTCATTGATTCATCAAGACAAAATAAAAGGAGATATTATTAGGAGTACAGCATTTATTTTGGACCAGCCAAAGTGAAACTTTTAGAGTTAATCTTTGTTAAGTAAATCAAGTCCTTACCAGCACTAGTGGAAATGTAGACTGTGAACACAATATCCTCCCAATGAGCTCAAACACACAAACATTCCTACATGCAGACGAATTTCTCTTGCAAATGAGGGCCAACCAGCCAAAAAAAAAATGCCCCTTGGTCACGTTTACAGCTCTTGAGCTTCACTGTCCACACCCTGCCTGAATACCCAAGAGTCGCAATTTACTTGTTTTCCTGAATATGTTGCCTGATGAATTGAGCAGGAGCAGTCTCCTTGTTTACATGGTTGAAAAACCAACATATGGTGAAGAAAGACCAAAACAAAAGCATACAATTATGAGAGAATCAAATCACACACAGCATGAATTTAAGGCAGTAGTTGCTGGTTCCAGGAGTTTTAATCAACAATAAACCATATAATGAAAGTCATCAATCTCAACATGCAATATGAAGTCAAATGTCAAAATATACACTCCTAGAGTGCAATAGGGTACATAACCAGAAGAAGCCTTCCATGTCATATATAAATTTAACAGACATGCATTTTAGCCACGCAGACCACAACCGCAAGGGAAAAAGCAAAGACATCTAAGAGTCGAACATGGATGGAATTGAAAATTTAGACTAAGCTGTTCAATTCTTTCAATCACAGCTAAATTTAATGATTTATCAAACTATTGGTTCTATATGACAAAGTAAAGTAAGCTTTTTTTTTTCCCCTCAAATATATGATATGTATAACAAAATAAAACAGTATCTCCTATTTAGCATTAAAATTATTCGTCACTATGATAACTAGCCACCCCCTTATCTTTCAGGTCTTTCCCTTTAGTCATGGAGGTAATGACATTATTGCAATTTGCTTGTCCTTATCAACTAGTCCCCTTGTATGATGATTTACGTATATAATCTAAATTTACAGCATTGAATAACATTGTCAAATTTCTCCATGTAAGAGGACTTGGATTCTAATTCTTAAGACTCGCCTCAGCAATTGTTTTCTGAAACATCTATCCACAAAAAAGGAGACAACTGTTATGTTTCCGAACCTTGACCACCAGCTTATGTCGTAATAACTGTCCTTTCATTCTTTTTCCTCCTTCAATTACTCCATTGTTAAGATATATATCTGATTTTTGACATACACTTAGGAATAGTTCAAGGAGAATAACATGTCATGTGATTTACTACATTAAGTCAACTTGGATATATACTAGAGTATAAGCAAAGATATAAACAGCATCCATATGTTTGATTTTCAGACATGCGAGTTTGGGTCAGTAAGCGTGGGATCATACCAAGCCAAACTAAACATAAGAGGGCCTCATCACCATCTTTGAGAAAGGGATGCTCCATTTGAAATTTGTTGGCCAATGTAAGAGCAGTGAGAGGCTTTGGGCACATGGGATCATAAAAACCAGCTGATGATGCCTCAATCTTCTTGAATGCTTGGACCAGCCTATACTTAAAAAATGACTACTTTAGAGATAGTTTAAGTACACTTCAATAGTTTGACTTGCTATGAAAAGATTTAGCATTAATTGAAAATAAATTTTTGTCCTTCCAGCAACACTTAACCAATCAAGATTACAAGTGATTCCTCAGACAGTCTAGACTATATTGCAAACAAGGCGTAAAAGTGACTTTTCATATTTTTGACAAGGCGTGGAATTCTCGGATTATTTTCAAGTTCCGTGATTTCTCCCTTTTTCCTGGTAGAAATTTGTACCTAATGTTACAAAGATATCTCTACCCAAAGAAATTTCAACATGAGACCTTGAACACAACATATCATCTCCATCTATGAGAGCTCAAACACGCAGAAATCTCGCCAATGCTCGCGAGGGAAGCATAGAAGGTGTAGATTTAAGGGCAATAAATTGCTAGTTTGAGGAACTCCTAATTTTAGACTCGAATGTAGAACGAATTTGAAGAATAGAGCCCTAATTTACTCGTAATAAGACACCAAAATCGGAAGAAACATGAACTTACAATTTGTCGGATGCAGATGCGGGGAGAGAGTGTGATCTTCTTCATCTTTGATGAAGTGAGTGGACGACTGACTTGGTTGTGCCACCTCCGGCGGCGACGACGGCGACAACGACAGCGTCTGGTTGAATCTACTTGGCTTCGCTCCGCTAAGTGCAGCTTCGCTTCTCGCAGTCCTGGCAATTCCTGATGCTTCATTTTCGCTCCGTCCTTCGTGAAGGCAGCAGAGGTTCCCCCTAGTTTCGCTTCACCGAGGAGGAGGAAGAAGAAGAAGAAGAAGAAGAAGAAAGATGGAGAGAGAGCTTCTGGCGTCAAGAAGGAGAAGGGGAGCCCTGCTTTGCTTCCTGCTGTTCACTGAAGGATGAGCTGACGGAATGGTGATGCTGATCTGACGGAATAAATAATAGAAAAGTCACAAAAAGAAAAATTTTAAAAACTTACGGCACTACCAAAAGAATAAAGAAAAAAAAAATTGATGAGAGAATGACGCCAACTAGATCTTACCAATTCTATGTGAATTTGTTCATGCTGATAATTTTTGTATGGTTGTATTGAGATCATCACTCGTCTCCCAATTCCTCTCCACTTATATCTGAACAATGACACATGATATGGTCTTGATGTGCTTAGCATACCCTTAGAAAATGTCTTCATTTTCGGGCACTCTTCCACTTTAATAATATGCAAGGATGGGAACCTAAAGGTGCAACTTGAGATGGAGGAGAAGCATTCTAGGCTTGGCAGATGTTGGAGTGTCAAATATCTTAGATTTCCAAAAGAAATCACTTTTCCTTCTCTGTTTCCATCATTTGTAATTACTTCTTTCATTCTTTCACATTCTATTATAGTCATCCATTCAAGATGCACCAAATTTGTGACCGCTGAAACTGTTACTAGATGTACCAATCCAGAGCAATTCTTCACCTCTAAGCCCATCAGCTCCTGGAAGGATGTCACCGTCGGAAATATTGTCATCAAACAAGGACAATCCCAAACCTCAAATGTTTTGATGCTCTGAAGAATTTTCGATACTAACGAGTCTTCTCTCCACACACACTTTAAGTTGTGTAGCTTGTTTAACTTAAGTTCTCTTAAATTTTCAAGCACCGGATGTTTCACTTCTTCAACAAGCCCTTCGTTCGAGAATAAATCTTCAAAGGAGCTACAAAAGACCTCAAGGCTCTGTAGATTTTGAAATCTCTCTAGGAGGAATATGGAAGGAAAGGTAGCCTTTTTATCATGAAAGCATGCCAGTGTTAGTGCTTCTAGCTTGCTAAACATGTCATCGGAAAATTTCCATCTTGTATCATCTGAATATTGTTATCGACTAATAAAAGTCTCTCCAAGTTGGGAAAATCCTGTTGAATTGCCAATACAACAAGAGAAGTAAATTCAACAAAATTTCGACAATAAATCATGTGCCGTAAAAAGTAAACCTATTAAGATGATTCACATGGAGGGTGGCCATCTTCTTAAAGTTTATTATATCTCAAGAGCCCTACATTCAAGTCTCAAGCTTTTAAAAGTCTCGAATAGAGGTTGGTATGGTTAAGTTTGTAGAGTGAACTTGTCAAGATCTCTCCAAGCTCACCAAATTCATCTTCATCTTTTATTAGAAATATCTTATCTTGTCAACTAAAATTAGTCATCTTTGGAAACTTATGTAATGGGATGCACGGATGATATTACTAAAACATATGGGTCCACAAACTTAAAAGTGTGCCTAAGATATAATAAAATATCTTATGTTATCTTCAAACTCGTAGGTAAGGAGTTTCAGGTCGTCTAAAGTAATACAACATAATGACTATGTATAAGACGAGATCAATTAAGGAATACAAAAGAAAATAGTGCATAAGGTACTAATCTTATCTTTGTTAAAATTGTTTGTATTGATTTTTTTTTTTTTTTAGAGTTTTTAGAAGATGAAATGGAGAAAAAAAGTTCAAATGTGCAACACGTGTCAACAATGAAGTGGACCTCATGTCAAATTTTCAATGATTTCCCCAAGGAGCACCACTAGACTAGATTAGGAATATATTGCGCCTTCAACAAAAATCTATAATTATTTTTGTAATTATAGGTAATGAAATATCTTATGGTTGTCCACAAATGAAAAGTATACTTAAGATATTAGAAATATTTTAATGTTGTCAACAAACTAATAAGTAAGGGAGATCATGTTTTCTATAGCAATATAACGTGGCTTGATTATGTAGTGGATATGAGATCAGTGAGTGCTTTAAAGAACAAAATAGAAACTAAGGGAGAGCAACTGAAATCATACCATTTCAAATAAAGAGTGTGCTTCTTGGTCTAAAAGGCCCCGTTGATAATCTTTTTGAGCCCAATTGCTCATAGATGCTACAAGAGACAACATGTTCGCTTTATCACAATGAGTCACTCGCAGTTCCTTCAAGATTGGCCATTTCAAAGCAGGCAAGTTGGTGCAGAAGTTCTTGAGTTGTGGCATATCATGTAACACTAGAAAGGTTAGTTTTGGGAAAAGATCTTGAGTGGTATTGGAATGTGGAGTCTCATTCCCACTAGCAACTATTTCCTCAATCCCACAAGACTCCACTTGAAGTTCCTTAAGTTGGGTTAGACTTGTAGCCACCCAATGCGGAAACACAATTTCATGGCTCCTACAATTTTGAACTTGCACTTTCCATAAATTGTCAACAGTGAGAGTTTCTTGAGGATTGTCACTCCATATTTTGCTTAAATTGTCCATATGGGAGAGAAACATCCGCTTAAGCTTAGGACATTGTACCTGGCATATTGAGAAAAATGACGTAATGAATGTGATTACATTGAGTTATGACCTCAAAGAAAGAATTTCTAAACTTCCCTCACTCTCACAAATCATGAGAATGCGGCTAATTGATCCTTTCATTTAAGTTGACTAATGACTAAGGCCAAGCATATTGCATTGCAACAAGCATGAAATTATAAATGCACTTATAATCAATAGTACATTGAGCATTGACTTTTAAGTGCCTCAATTGACATTTAATACTAGCAACGCCTTATCTCTTTAATTTTTGGAAAGTTCAATGATGAATACTTGGATTATTCAACTGATCATTATCAAAGTTGCTTGCACTGATTTTTTGATAATGCAACATTAGATAAGGTAAGAATTTCTTAAATTTATTTGGTTCGAGGAACGAATGTAGCCGAAGCACGGTTCAAAGAAGCTTTGATGCATGTGCTTCATATTGCAATCCAATCGGGATATACATACATATCATTCTTCTCTCTTCCTTATGTTGGGTCCAATGCCACATTGATGGGTGCAATATGATGATGATGCTCCAGTGATAGGTATAAGCAGGTTCTACATATATTTCTTATCAATTAAAAGGAATTAACTTCCCATTTTCATCTCTAGTTGATTTAGAATAATCGAAAATTATTAGCAAAAGTGAATCAACAGCATGGACATCGTGTTTATTTGTATGGAGGTAAGAAATCTTGTACAGTGATGCTTATTTGCTTTTTAATAGCATGGACTTAGAAGATGATTATATAAGCATGTCCATGTATATATGGAAAGGATGGAGATGCACTACCCCCATTTTTTTACCATATGGTGCCTCAATCATCATCAATCATTGATGCATTGAGTGATAAATTTTAGAAATAACTTTTTTAAATAGATCAATAGTTGGGATCAATAAGCCACAAAATGGGAGCACAAGTGAGATTTGTGCATCTTCACTTACAATTGATTGACAACTCGAGTCCAACACTCATCAAATGTGTCTTCCTACGATAGAGATTATTTCCTCTATTTACTATGAGCACGCTACTTATTCAACACTAATACCAATTGCGAACATTACTTATGAATCTTCAATTAATAAAGTTCACTAATGAGAAGCATCATGCAAATTAGATGGTGAACCAGATAAAAATAATAATAACTTCAATTGTTTACAAGTTTTTTCTTTATTACGTGCAGAAAAATTTTTGTATCGAAAGAAAATAAATATGTAATAGGCACGGGCAATATAATGATTGGAATAATTAACATATATTATGATCTCATAAAAAAGCAAGTTGGGCCAACTTACTAGTTCTACATTGGACCATTAATAACTTGCTTGAAATATTATTTATTCACTTTTGTGGTAGAATCTTGTGGTGGGCCAGTGGTGCAACTGCTCGCAAAAAATGGTATCCAATTTCTTATCCTTAATTGATGCCTTGTGTTGAGGATTTTGGAGTTTTGTTCGGGTGTTGGAGGCTAAAAGAAAAGTAAAAAGAACAGAAAAAAGAAGCGGATGACCACAATATGTTTGTGTGGAGAAAATCAACCGTGTTTTTTTTTTTTTTTACTGTGTTATGACCACAATATGATTGTCCACTAAAAAGTAAAGTTAACGCAACTATGACTTCTCACACACTAAAAAAAAAAACAAAAAAAAAAAACAAAAAAAAAACAAAATGACTTTCCACACTTCCCTTAATCTATTAATATTCTTAATTGAGGATTTTAATGAGTATTTGAAATTGTCTAACAATGTGGGAGCAACTTATTATTACAGGTAGCTCATATTTGACATAAAAATGAAATTAACGCTATCACAACTTGTCACTACCAAAAAATCATATGACTATTTTTATGCTTCCCCAATTTATTAGTATTCTTGATTCAATGTAATAATGACTTTTTGAAATATCCTCAAAATGTGGGGATACCTATTATTACATGACAACTTATACATGCAAATGACATTAGAAATAAATAAATAATTAGCGATAAATTTTACGATAAATAGTAAACAAATATATAGATACTCCTCATGATTAAACATTCTACTCGTAAGCAACGATAGAAAGAATTGCACAAAAGTATTAGAATAAGACAAAACACAAGCATTTCTTCCCTCAAGGAAAAAAAGAAATAACCGAAACTTATATGGAATCCATAATAAAAAAAAAAAAAAAATGAACGCCAAAAATTCAAATTTGGGTTGATATCGCACATTTTCAAGTGCCTCAAGGTTCGATCCAAAAAAAGAAGTGCCGGTGGAGGTCGTCATTTATTGCGTTCAGTCTTCCCGTGAGAACTTCATGGAACGGAATGGAAGTATTGACTGGATGATTGATTACTATTATTTTTAATTTTTTATATAGCTAGGACATTGACTAAATATTAGCATTTTTTGGTCAGATGACTAAACATAAAAAATCTCAATCCACCTCACTTTCCTCCTCCATCTAGGCTTTCTCCTCCATCTCCACCCACATTGAACGCAACCTTCCCACCTCCCTCCGCCGTTGCCAACGGCGGAGTTGCCGGCGCTGTGTCCAAGGCGACCATTGCCGGGCGTCCAACCCTCTCCGTCGTCTTTGTGGTCTGCCCATTCATGACGCCCCTTGTCCATGGCCGCATTCAAGCTCCGGCCATCTCGTCTATGGCCACTCTTCCCTGACATCTATTCCTCTGTTTTTTGTTTCGCTGTTTGACCTTGGGGTCCTTGGCCATCAGGATCTCAAACTTGTCGTCAAGGCTCATGGCCATGGACAAGCAGCGGTCGCTAGATCTGTGGAGGAGCCTCCTCGCGAGCTATGGACGATACTAGATCTGGAGGCACGACTCCAATCCAGATCTGGATGGGCAATGACCACAAGCATCTGTGATGATGGAGGGGTGGCCAGCCATGGACGGGGCCGACCATGAGCCGATCGCGAGCAACTACGGAGGGGACAATGGTAGTCCATAAGCCATCATTTTTCACGACGGGACTTCCAAGTCTAAAGCCATCGTTCCGGCAACAGTGGCACGTCCATGGCTGCTAAAGATAGTGGTGGACTTCTAGATCTGCAACTACGTCGCTATGGACGGCCAGATTTCGAGATCTGTAGGACGATGAGATGGACAAAGCAAAGGAAGCTAGCCATGCTCGGCTTGGACATAGTGAGGATCAGCCTAAGCAAGGCGCTGATGACTCCGCCATTGGTGACAACGGAGGAGGGGCGGAGGTCGGGCAGCTGTGGATGAAAGAGGAGGAAGAGAGGGCTGAAGATAAGATTTTTTAATTTTTCTTCATCGGAATCAATGCCCCGATCGAATCGACTTCAAAATCGCTTCCGCATCGGAGATCCACTTCGACCCACCATAACCAACAAGCTCCGGTTCGCGAAATCGCTCGGAACCCACGCATGCACGCGCACAGAGAGGAGGCAAGCTTCAGAGAAGTGATTCCAAAGCTTTCAATTCAACCATTGGACAGACCACCCAATCATTTGCCCCAAAAAAAAGAAGGTAGAGGAGGGGGAGGAAGAAGACTTATCATTACTTGACTATGTAGATTTAGTTCACTTTATCTTTTCCCTCATCGCGAAGAGAAGGAACAAGGTCAAACGAAATGACTGAGAGCGAACAGTTCTCAAGGGGGGAGAAGCTGAAACACCAAATAGACTTTTGTCTAATTTCTTCCTTTTTCTATTTTTTTTCCCTTTGTCTAGTGAGTGCACCGCAACCGATGGAGGCCAAAGGGGTGGTGTGGTTCACGTATAGAGATGCACCTTCGTATAGGAAAGAGAGAGAGGGAGCAGAGCCACACTAGGAAGAGGAGAGCAGAGCTTTCCAGTGACAGGACGTAAATGAACAAAGGGGGGAGCAAAAATTTTGATGGTTCAATTGAGAGGCGGGCCTGGCTTTGCCATGTGTTGATCTGCGGATTATTCAATACGAATCTTATGCGGAATATTCAATGCACCTAATATTTTCTCTTCGGTATTGTTGTCAATTGGATAATTTATTCTGATTTTTAAAATTTTTATTTTAGCTTGGACATTGACTAAATATTGTCATCTAGTTATAAAATAAGACTTGCAATGTTAGCAACCGCCCACATAATTGCTACTATTTATCATCCAGCTGTCCTTTCCTCTCTTTTATTTTTTTTCCTTTCTTTCGCCATTACTTTTCTTGGAAAAAGCAATCTACCTTTTCTCTTGCCAAATATAAATTGAGCACATTATCAAACTAATTATCACTAAATATAATTATTCAAAGTTAATATTTATTGCATAACACAGGTACCTAACTTGATAAATTGTTGGAATATAGCGATTCAAGTAGGATTTATGAATGAAGAAGACAAATCGCTCCATGCATATTGACCTTTTTTTTTGTATTTATTTTATTATGAAGACCCAGCTCAAGCATTGGTGAGTATTAAGAAATAAAAAAGTTGATTGCACGAATCATCATTGAAGTTTATAACACTCCAATTAAAAGTGCCGCCCTCTCTAATTCCCTTAATTTCATTGATTGGGAAGATGATTTATGGTACAATGATTTGTCATTGCTAAGCAATTTGTGAACTAAGCTTTTACATTATGAAGTTTTCTTTTCCCCTTTTCTTCATGTTTAGTAGAACGATGCTAGTTTGCTTCCGTGCAAGAAAATATGAAGTGGCAATACTACATTTTTTTTGTCATTTTTAGATGCTATACTATGTTTACTGTTTAGCTCTTTATTGTTGAAATTGCAAAAAGAAAATGTCTTTATATGGTTATTGTGGTAACTTTTTTAAGAACCTCGCTAATTAATTCTAAAGTACTATGAATATAATGATTTCATGAACTGACGCCAATTTAACACTTCTAAAAGGATGCGGAGATGGATGGTTCATAGTTATATTTATTGAGGATTAGAATAATTTTAGAAGATATGTATATAAACCCACACAAAGCACTAAATTTGCATCATACCGTGCATTCTCCAATACTACGAGAATATGTTTCCAATGAAATGCCAAAAATGCATTTGCTTAAAAGACTGACCTGGGGAGTGTAAAGTGAAGGGTTGCTGTGGTCGTTCTCCATTCGGGATTGCCCAGTCAAACTTCTCATCTTAGGGCAATGGGCAATGCTTAGCAATTCTATTTGGGGCATTCCAACGTATGATTTTTTCTCAAGAGAAGACAAGTCAAATTGGGTAAGCATTTTAGTTTCATCCACCTGAGCTTTGGGAATGTAATCTTCTCCACTATGCTTCCCTGCCCTTCTTCCTCTGCAATCACTCTTTCCATCTGACCACACTCCTTTATTTCCACCTGTTCAAGATTGGCAAGGCATCGGGCCATCGATGGAGTGAAAGCATGTCCCAAGTTGCTGCAATTATAAAGGATGAGATAACCTAGAGAATTGAAGTGAGGCGATTCTTGAAGATCTTTGTTCCATAGTCGCCTCAATTTTTGTAGATTGGCCAAGTTCAATTCATGTAGCCGAGGTAGTACTCTAGTGCTTTCCATTGCCCCCGGCCCTTCCAAATCAAATATTTCTTCAAGCAACTCGCAATCACGCACTTGCAAAAAGCTCAGATTTTCTAAAACAGGCATCAATCTAGATGGAATAGCGTTAACAAATGATGGACATTTATCTACCACCAATGATTCTAATTGCCAATAAGACTTGATGGGATTTAGTTCATTATGCCATTTTCCAATCAGCTTGGGGAACTCAAATAGCAGCATTTTCTTTACTCCAGCAAAGGAAACCTGTCAAAAAATGCATCATTAAATGTAAACTTCTAGCTAGCAAAAAGCAATTATTCATTTAATGGTCAAAACCATCCAAATACATGGAATTTGGTAACTGATGCATACCATTTCTTCAAACATATTTTGGATGGTGATGTTGAGGTTTCCTGCCCAAAACCACACTTCCTTTGATACTCAAACTCTCTTTAACTTTGATGCCTCTATCGGTCCTTGAGAGAAAAACTTCATGTTGGGACACCTAGTCACAATGACATCTTCCAAGAGAGGGAACATCAAAGTATATCTCTGTGAGCTGAAACTTCTCAACCCTGTCAACCCATCAAGCTCCATATACTTCAATCGATTGAAAGCCACCACACGCCCCTCCCCACCTTTCTCATCATTAATGACTTCTGTCAACATTCTACAATTACTTATCTTCAATTTTGTGAGTGCCACCAAATTTTCAGCAGTTGTTGGTGTGAACATTTTTGATAACCCATCACAATGTGACACATCTAGAGTTTGCAAATGTCGAATATATCTTGAAAAGGGTAATATTACTTTCATCTCATGACTTGTGCCTTCTATGGCTTCCTCATTGCTGCTTGGGTCTTCTAGATAAGATTCACATACAACCAGCTCTTTTAAGTTGGTTAAACTCTCAACAAAGCAACATGTGGATATTAAAGACTCCTGGGAGAGATGATGAAGCTTAAGCAAACTAAGCTTGCAAAAGAATTCTCCATGATGAAAATGCCCATGCCATATCTCCATCCATTCCGATAAATCCAATTCTAACTCTTGGAGACTAGGGAATCCGCCCCAAGAAAATAGTCAAATCATAATTTAAAGCCAGCTTAGTTAAAAGAGCATTCATGTACTATGATATAAGTCCTGCATGTTGTGCGCAATAACTACATTTATAGAATGTTGAGTCTCATGTGATTCAATAAAAGGAAATGTGCCTACATCAAATAAAAATTATCAATAATCTTTATATTCAACTTGGATCCATATTTGAGCTTAAGCAACTCATTATGTTCACAATTCTAAAGATAAATCCCTTGTGAAAATAACCTATGCATTAATTACAGTTGCACGTGCACAAATTTCAATGATTAATGTCAACAATAACGTCACATCTTTCCATTTTTAGCAAAACTTTGGTAATCTTTATAGGATTCAAATTAGACAATACACTTGTACCATGCTAAGATCACGACACATGCCATGTGTTTTCATCTGGCACTTAGGAGAGAGCTAAACCATCGAAATTAGCATAAAACTTTATTAAAAGGGGATCATTAAAAATGCATTTGATACATCTGACAAGAATGTTCGGTCAACAATTGAAGAACATGTGATGTTTCAATGTAGAAATATTTCTATAAATTGAAGGTGAGTCGTACAGTTTACATCTTCCTATGTAGACCTACTTGTATGAGATGCTTGATTGTGACCTTAATCATCACTTCAAAATATTCACCATAAAAGTAAAAGAAGTAATCTCCGGTCGTACCTTTTCTATCAAGAAGAAAGGCGGTTTATCAAGTGGCATCTCATTTACTGAGTGCGATACAAGTATCTCCACTTTGTCACAGCCACGCATGTTCAAGGTCTTCAATGCCGGCCAATAGGAAGTATGTGCTCCAATGTAGAGGCACTTCAACTCTCTCAGATACTTAAGCTTGAGGGAGGTTAACATTGGGAATACAAACCTGGGAACTAATCCTTCTTCATTCTTGATAATTTTTGCAATGCCACATTCATCGATCTCCAACTCCTCAAGTCGGATTAGATCTCTAGCTACTGAGGCTGGAAATAAATAGGTGAGGCTCTCACATCTTGAAACACTAATAGAACGTAGACACTGGAATTTAATTTGACAGTGGAGTTCCTTATCCCATATGCACTTTAGCTTTGGTAATCTTGATATCGTCAGTTCTTCAAATGGAAGAGCAATAGGATGTCCATCTAGATGATTCAGTGGCTGAAGTTCAAAAACAACTTCAAGCGAATTACATCTTCTTGCATCCAATCTTTCTAGGCTCAAGAGCCATCTTAGAATGAAAGAACGAACTACGCTCACAAGCTTATTGCAGTCAACCACACAAAGGGATTTTAGCTTGGGGAAAGAATCTGCAGCAACTTTATTATCCCATATCATCTCAATATTGTCCAAGCTAGTGATATCTAATGCCTCCAATTTAGGAAATGCAACCTGCGATAGTCGTTCACAGAATTGGTGATTGAGTTAATCATGAACTTCCAAGATAGATGAGTGTCAAGATGTAAATTTGGAATTCATAAAATTGATGATTATGTCTTAAGTTGCACAAAAGGAAAAAAAAGAAGAAGAGTAAAGTAAAAAAAAAAAAAAAAAAGTAAAAAATGCCCATACTAATGTTGATGACTCTAGGACAAGAAGGCTATTGGAATTTACCGCAAACAAGTCAAAAAGTAGGAATTTTGACTAGATTCTGTTGATAATGGCAAAATGGTAATTTGGATATGCTCCTTAACTATCACATAGTCACATTAGTCCCTCATAATCCCAAATTTAAATTATGTCATTCCCTCTCTTGAATTTAGTCAATTTCCCAAAATAATCAAATTACACTTTGTGCTTTTTTTGCTAGCCAAAGGATGAAATAGTTAGTGTACATAACATTTGTGAGATGGTTATTTAAGTTACAGTATGGATGAAATTATTCAATGAAATTGCAGCGCACTTAGAGAAGTCACTGAATTGATCACTTTGGTCTTGCAGCTCATGTTAAAACTAAAAGGGGTGATTTCTGCAGCCCTAGTCCCTAGAGATCTTGCTCAGTTTAGCAATGGAGAGGACTCAGATACCTTTTGCTGGTGCAATTAAGGGAGAGTAAAGCTTCCTTCGATTAGGGGGGAAAAAGAGAGATCTTTTAAGAGCAAATGAAGTCAAGTGAGTACCTTAAAGGCCTTTCATCTACAACCTCTCGAACCTTACCGCTCACTTTCCTCTCCGTTGTTTTTAAATTGCTTTCAATGTGCATGCGTGCAATGTCGATGTTGTACATGCGAGGTTGCTGAGAGCTTTAAGTTTCCCATGAACATCGACAAGCTTTTAACCATAAGAGATATTTGACCATCTTTATGAAAACTATTTAGGAGAAATTAAAATTAAACAATTGCAACTCATACGTGTTGGCAACTTTCAATACTTATGTTTGTATGCGACTCATTTTCTTTAAAATATTTTAATTAAAGTACACTTTGTGAGTAATTTAGTTAGTTCTTTTGTTGGCTGTGTTTTGTCTTTTGCATATTTAATACTTTTGTTATATATAATATTTTGGCATAACGTTAATCATGTACCTCTTTACTAAAGAGTGCAGTGGAGTATGACTTGATGCGGTCTTGACTCCGAGCTTCTCGTGAACCTGTCATTAGTTTTTCAATGGATGAAAAGAATGTTGCCATTTGTATTGCAAGGATGAATTTATCTACAAGAAGATATTTAGTGATGAAAACAAAAAATCAATCTTACACTTTTTGCAAGAGAAGCACATCAAACTTTCCAAATGATTTAAGTTTAAGTTAGTTAACATTGGGAATGCCAGAGTTTCTGATATTTCCAATCCCAACCCTTCTTCCTTTGTAATGATTGCCTTCATCTTTTTGCAGTAAGATACCTGTAGATCTCCCAATTGTGCAAGAGATTTAACCATGGATGCGAAAAACAAAAACTCGACATTATCCAAGCCCCATATTACTAATGTCTCCAATTTCGAAAAGGCAACCTGCATTATTCACTCATAGAATTGGTGATTCGGTTAAATCACGAATTTGGGAACTCCCAAAATGTTAATATATACGTGTGCCAAGAAGAGAGGGGCATTATTAAGTTGCACAGAAGGGGAAAAAAAGAATAAAATAAAAAAGGAGTTAGAAAATCTCAATACTAGTGTTATTGCTAAACAATATAATGAATCTTTCTCCAATCTCTACTTGGAAAATGATTGTGGAGATTAATTTGATTAGTGAGCCAGTTTTACTCCTTCTGAACAATAAATCACAATCAAAAGCTTTATTTTCTTTTCTCTTTTTTTTTTTTTTGGCAAAGAGTAACTAGTCTTCTTCAAAAGTTCACCGCTTCAACTTGAGAAAATCCTTTCTTCTACAAAGTTACTTGAAATCTCCCATCTACCTTACCATCACCCAATGCTCCCATCTATTACAACAAGTTTAACTTATGTGTGTTTCTTTGTTCGACTACTGTCATCCTCGACAATCCAACCTTCCACTGCTACTTTCGTCGGCTCCACCTCTTTAGAACGTTGGAAGAGATTTATTACAATTATTAGAAACTTTTCATTATAATCCCATAGATTTTTGCAGCCCTAGTTTCTACGCCCAAAATGAGAAGGCATCAAGGCAAGAGTAAAATTCTTTAACAAAGATTTCGAACGCTTGAAAATTAAAAGCACCAAAGCCTCTTTGCAAACCCTCCCAATCTAACTCCTCTCTTGCATGCAAAGTGGAAAAGTCGAGGTTGAAGTGGAGATACTTAGACATGCAGTCTTGAGGGACCCACCATCAACTTAAATCTCCATGATTCTTTACTGATGGGGAAACTAATATATGGCGCAAGTCTTGGGCCTCACCATCAACTTCAACTATAATCACACCACAATTAAAGGGCAATCTTATGTAGTGAGCCAAAAGGCTCCACCAGCAGCAACTACTTCCTATATAAAATAGCCATGTGCTTTCCTTAATTAGACAATTATTTATCCTCAATTTACTTAACTTCTTTTAATGTTAATAAATCACTATCAATAACCAATTTAACAGGATATTAAACACAAACTGTGGATTTGTGTACAAATATATCCATACATACTTTAAAGGCCAAATGTGAAGACATTTAGTTAAAGAACTTGATATTTAGATTTATAAATCGCCATAGAGAGAAATCACAATGACCACATATGGTCCCACGAGACTGGGCAACCACCGGTTTCTCTTGATAAGATATAGAAGCCACATAAAATTCACAATCTAAATTGGATGGATTCAACAAAAAGAAAACTCAAATTTCACCACAAATATCTTGAAGATTAAATTGTGGAGCACTTGAAGCTTTGGAAATTAAACTAAGACATACCAAGTAGCCAAATTAAAATACTAGGCCCATCAAAACATTTGAATTAAGTCTCTATAAAATTATTTGGACTTTAAGACAGTGGATTTTCCATCAAGGCATCAAGTTCCATCATTTGATATTGTAGCTACTCAGCCTTAATTCTGCTGTATGGACTAGAGAAATGTAAAGATCAGTTTGGAACTCCAACGGCAAGAATTTCAATTTTGCAATGACGACTTTGGTGTGGCATAATAAAAATCATACCATTGCCAAGGCCTGCTTTCACTATAAGTCATAGAATTGCCTAGGCCCACTTTCACTATTAAAAAAAAATGCACAAAAACTTGTATTCTTATAATTTTGGCCCTATGCAATGAATGCTTATTTAAACACAATACACAAAAGACATGCATAAATTAGATTAGTATAGTTGCTTTAATTTAAAAAGCGGTTCTCCTTCCCATTCTTCATATTGATTTTCAAAAGAGTCACCTATTTTATACATTTCGTGGATAATAACAAAGTTTGATAACTAAATTCAATGGATTCATTTCAAAATATTAAAAATTACTGTACTTATGAAATTACTTGAACGTTGAAATACTCTTCAGTTTTGCTTCATGAAACCCTATAAATATAGATATACTTGCAGCATGTTAGTTTAAAATAATTCAAAATCTATCACAAACTAAATTTACATGGATTTTATACAATTAGTTGGATTTCTACACAGTTAAGTGAAACGGAAGATTACTTTAACTAATTATAGACAAGGCATGAAAGGATAAGGCAATTAGGAAGATAATAAACTGAAAATAACAAAATAAATAAGCATCATAATCTGTGTTACATCTAATAAACAAAGGAAGAAAATAGAAATAAGTATCATATTCTTTTGAAAGAAGGTTACCAGTTGCTCATTGAAGAATGCAATTTGGGTGCCAACTTGGTTTTATAATGCACTACTCAAAGGAGCTGTCCCTATAGCAAAAAAGCTCTTAATATTTGGCAAGTCACACAATTCCAATGCACGCAAATTATGCAACTCAACTTTGCCACCATCATCAGCATCTACAATCCCTCGCATTTGCTTACAATCAACAACTTTAATCTCTTCTAGTTGTGGAAGTCCTCCCACCACTGAAAGAGGAAACAATACTTCCATCTTGTCACAACGTGCAACTTCTACTACTTTTAATGTACTGAAGGACTTGGATGAGATATGGCTATTGCATAAGTTATCCAAGTTGATGAGATTCTTGAGAAGTAATGACTCCAACATCTTAAAATGTGTATGGGATGGTGATTGGTGGATACAATGGATAGAAGCACTATTCATGACCTGTAGATGCTTTAATTCTGGAAAACCTTTTTGGGATAACTCACAGATGCTTTGCTCATTTCTACCCAACTTGTCCAAAAACAGATCATCAGTTTTGCCTAAGATACTTTGAATGCATCCTTTCAAAGGAGCATCGTCTAATGGATCCAACTTGAGCTTTAATATCCTAGATCCTTTGCACCGCTCCACCAGTAGGACACATTACCTATTTGGATTTCATACTTGCTTAATTTCTCAAGGTTTAGATCCTCTGGAAGCACTTTTGGATTAGGAATGGAAACATGCAGAGTGTGGAGATTATTCATGTGATTCAACTCAATCAGATTGGCATTAGCTGGTGGAGTTTGGTCCACAATATTCCATTGATTAAAGCTATTCTTCATGTACAACTCCTCCAACTTGATCAAGCTTTGAAGTACCCCTGGTTCAATTATCTGAAGTTGACAATGGTTCAAGTCTAATAACCTCAACTCTACCAGTTGCCCGATTTCTCTTGGCAATCGATGAATATTAGAGTTTGTAAAACTAAGAATTTGTAGCCCTTTCAACTTGCCAAGAACGGCTACATTATCTAAATAACAACAGTCAAGACACAGACTGTGTAAGTTCTCTAAGAGTTGAAATGGCGATGAAGGCGAGTAAGTGAGATGTATCCCGGTGAGATTTAAGACCATGAGTTTCGTCATAGAGTGAAATAATGAATCTGGGACCTTAAGAGATCTATTGTTTGTGAACAACAAAAAGATCTGCAACTCAGGGCAATCTAATTCTTTGGGAAGCTCTTTCATGTCGACGTATAGAAAGCATATTGCCCTATAACTTTTGAGCTTGCTCTTCTGCAACTCTGTTATTGACTTATCTTTATCTTTCAACACGAAAAAAGAGTGATCTCTTGAAGCAACGGAGGCAACAAACTCACGAACCAAGTCATGTATCTTGAAACCATAAGCATCTTCACTATCTAACAGAAGGGAGGAGGCTTGAAGAGTGCGGATATGTGAGCTTAATCTATTTCTAGCTTCTTCCATGCTGCTAACTTCTTGAAATAACCCCAAACCAACGCCGTACCTCACCAAGTTTTCAAGAGAAGGCTTGGAAATACCATAAACAACACATAGTTGTAATAAGGACTTCACCTCCTCTTCTAATTTTTCATAACTCCATTGCAACATCTGGTGTATTGAGTCACTGATTTCTTTATCTTTAAGTTTCTCGACTTTTTTCAAAGTATCTTTCCATTCAGATAAATTAGCATCTTTAAAACGTTTTGCCATTGCCACAATTAGGAAAGGCACACCAGCGCATTTGCCGAGTGCTACATTTACCAGAGGTTTGAACTGGTCATCATGAACTTTGGCTCCCACCAGCTTCTCAAACAATCTTTTTGCCTCTTCCTCCTCCAACTCACCGAGGAGGAAGTCCTTGTCGCAGCCCATTTTCCTTCGCAAAACATCACGATCTCTCGACGTCATCAACAACTTGCATCCCATGACTTTGTTGTCATGTCCGCAAGGAATGCCGACTTTGTTTAAGTCGAGCCCCTCCCACAGGTTTGAGATAGCTAGTACGAGTACCTAGAGGGGGGTGAATAGGTATACAAAAAAAATTTCTCGATGTTTGCACGATATTTAAACAATTAGAGACTTTGCAACAGTTGAAAATTCAATCGCAAGACCGAGTAAGGGAAAGAGAGAATTGAACACTCGTTTATAGTGGTTCGGCTTGATTCAAGCCTACGTCCACTCTTCGCACCGACACCGATTGGCTGGATTCCACTATGATCAAAGAGATGTTACAGTGTTGATCTTCCTTGATTTCTAGGTGTAGATGATCTACCACACTTGCTCAAGGCGTCACCAAGTATAAACACTCTCGTATACAATTTCGCTCGTCTCAACTAACAATCAAAGGATCTTCGACTGGAATTTTTCTATCGATCACACACTTAAAACAACTAGAACGTCTTCCTTTTATACTCCTTCATGCCATCATAGCCGTTGGCACTTACCAAAGGAATTCCTCCAATCTACCCGTTGGACGGAATCAATCAAGAAGATCATCCGAGCTATATAAGGAATCGATGATAGCCCATCAATCCGTTCGCCCATACAATCAGGATCTCGGTTTCCAAGAATAGAATAATCCAAGATTATTTCGTCGACCATCGGATCTTCAATCGTTCTTAGATAAGATATAAAGAATCCGAAATGATTATCCAACCAAAGAATCTATCCCAGAGGATAGGATCAAATCCTCAATCATAAACCTCGACTTTGGATTTCCTTCAACACCGGATTAGAAAGATGCCGTGAGAATAACTTTGAGTCTTGAGTCTTGAGTCTTGAGATAACGAGTCTTGAGACTATAAAATCTTGAGACTTTAACTATCGATATCCGGACTTAGATCGATAGAAATGTTTTGTCACTTCAAAATATTCGGAAAGATTTCTCCAACAATCTCCCCTTTTTGATGGTGACAAAACTTTCTTGAAGATTTGAACAACTTTGACTCCGCAAAAACATTTCTCAAGCAATATGGCTAACTCATAAAGATTAATAAACAACCAGACTCGCATCCACAAAGAAATTGGTTAGTCTTTCATGAGTAATACCATGTAACAATACTTGATATAAATGCAACCACCAAGCATCAAAATCCACAACCAATTCAAGTCTAACACTCAAGTTCAAGTTCTCAAGTCATACTCAAAAATAAACATAACCACAAAAGTCAAATAAATAATGTTTGTTCAAATTGGTTCTCCCCTTTTTGTCATCATTAAAAGAGGGTGAGAAAGGAGTCATGTCTCGCTTGGGAATGCGCACGATCCGGAAATCCCCAATGGACTGGACTACTCCTTCGAGCTTCTTCGAGATCTTCTCGCAGATGAGCTACCTCTTCTCTCTTGGCATTGGCTTGAAGTTGTAGAGCGAGGTCTTTGTATTTTTCTTCCAGAGAGACTCGAAGATGCTTGTCCAAAGATGCTTCAAGACTTGGATTTCACAATCCGAATATATATCTCGGTTACGCATTTCCGGTAAGAATATTCATGATACTACGAAGATCTACGTAATCATCCGTCTCGTGTACCGGCATTGGCTTTCTCGGATGGTGTGTGTGCGTACGATGGCGCTTCGAACGGTCTTGCAGATTTGGAATCGTCGTATCATCTTCTTCGGTGCAATTGAGAGACCCGAGCTTCTTCTCGGGTCTTACGGAGATTTTCTTTGATCTTCAGCAGCATGAGGTGGAGACCTCTCTTGCTCGCTAACTCCCCCCGTCTCTAGGACATCGAAAGGGGAAGAGTGATGATCAATCTCTTGATTTCCCTTCTCTCATTTATCGCCAGACCGATCTTTACTTCTTCTTTTTCTTCCTCAACTTCTTTCTCCTTCTCTCTCGTTCTTCTTCTCTCGCTTCGCTGAAGTTCTGTCGAATAAGACACGTAACGTCTTGTTCTTGTCGGTCTTTGGAATAGTGGGATCTTCATCATCTTCATCTTCATCCTCATCCTCCAGATAAGAGTTCTTTTCCTCTTTTTCGAAGAAGCACTAAATGCCTTCTTTCCTTTTCCTTTTGAAGCATCGGACTGGAGATTTCACTTTGAATTTCTCCATTGCCTTAGAAAGTTCTTGCGACGCATCTTCATTAACATTTTCAACCCTACCACCATCTTATCACACGGTCGAACACAAAAAGTATGTGGCGTTCAATATTCAGATGTCTCGAAGATCTTGGTCACTGCATGATAAGGCAATTGTCCTTTGTCTTTTGACACGCTCTGTACATATGGAAAAGAATAGTGTGCGGGAGAGAGAACTTCCGTCCCGAGTTGATCGCATACATCAACTTTGCTTCGTAAAGAGACACGAAGTCTTTGAAGTAGACTTAGGTCTTAGACAATTGATCACAATCTTGTGAAGCACAATGTTGATAGCGTTCATTCTTGAATAGATAATTTTCTTATCTACATCCCTATCTTTGACAAGATCCAGAGTAGTTCGAGCAGGTGAGACTTTAATTGGGAGATAGCGTCCCGTTCAACTCCAACTATGTCTCGCCAACATATTCACATCTACCACATAGACTTTGTCTCGAACATCGAATGAAATTCTATTCGCATCCAAAAAGCTAAGATTTGAATAGAAATAAGCAGTCGATGATCATACCCGTCGTAGAGTCGAGCGTAAAGTCTCAAGTTGAAGCAAATTCAACTTCTCTCTTAGGTTCAAGTTGATGGAATCCAGAAGTCAAAATCGACACTTCTAGGGTTGATTACCCCTCTTTTCAACAGATCGTAATACACTTTTTCTTGATCCTTGGATTTAAACAAATCCATCCGATTTCCTTTCGCCTTTGCCGCACACACCCATTCTAGGTTCAAATTCAAGGAACATTTTGTCATCATCATTCGCGTCAATCGATTTTGTCCCGGCATACGAGGATCTCTTGGAATGTTCGCAAGAGCTTCCTCTCGCTTTTCCTTTTGGGGCAATTCCCCATTCCTCCATTTTCTTCGTAAAAGATACTCATTCCCATAATTTTTGTCCTTAAGGAAGTCATCTATGTAGTTCAATGGAGTACCCGTGCTTTTCAATGCACAATAAAGTTTATACAAAAAGGAAGGCTTTTGAACTCTTACCGGGTCGGCATCCTCGATTATCTCTTCTTCCAGCATTATGACTTTCACTTTGTGGGGGCAGGAGATGCTGAATGACGTGGAGGAGAGCGAATCGGACTTTGTCGCCGACCGATAAGTCTTCTTCCTCAGTGAGATCGAAATGAGTCGGTCCCTTCTTCATTCTTTGTGGTCCCCTCGTTCGCGATTCTTGATGATTTCCTTGAAGACGACATCTTTCTTTGTCTATTTGAGGATTCCTTCACTTGCTTTCCCAAGAAAATGACCACTTTCTCGACGATGAACAAAGAGTAGAAAAAGATCGAGAGAAGAGTGCTTTTTAGGGTTTTGAAGATTTGGGGAAAGAAAAACGTATATATATATATAACTTAGTTTTTGAAAAGGGAAGTTCAATCGGTGCAATGGAAAGTGAACGATTACTTCTTTTCAAAATCTATAACGCCAAAATTATTAAACAAAAGATCGTACCTTTTCGACTAAATGACAATTAGTACCTTTTAGAAGAAATACAACTTACAAGAGTCTTTATCCACGAATGTCTCGAGTCTCGGGACTTAGAGTCTAAGAGATCGAGTCTTTAGAGTTGGTGAGTCTCTAGACTTTAACTTCTTCAAGCTTCAAAATGTTGAGTCTTGAGCGGATAAAGTCAAACCGATTCTTCTCCAAAGGCTTTGTGAATATGTCTCGCTAGTTGACTTTTGAATCAACAAATTGAATCGAGATTTCTCCATTTTGAATATGATCTCTAATAAAGTGATGTCGAATCTCAATATGCTTTGCTCTTGAATGAAGGATTGGATTTTTGGTGAGATTTATAGCACCGGTGTTGTCACATCTCGATTTCGTGCATGAGTCTTCAATGCCAAAGTCTTGTAGCTGTTGTTTTATCCATAGAATTTGCGAACAAGCAGCTTCCAAGAGCTACATACTCGCTTCGTTGTTGAAAGAGCTACAAGTGCTTTGTTTCCTCGAAAACCAAGACACCGTTCGTTTCCAAGTAGTTGACAAGTTCCGTAAGTGCTCTTTCTATCGATTCCGCAACCGCCGATCTCGCATCCGAGTATCCTAGAAGATTAAAGTCTCCCTTCTTTGGATACCAAAGACCGATGCTTGAAGATGAAGCAACGTATTTGATAATTCGTTTCACGGCACCGAGATGTGATTCTCTAGGATCCGATTGAAACCTAGCACAGATACAAACACTAAACAAAATATCAGGTCTAGAAGGCGTAAGATAAAGAAGTGAACCGATCATGCTTCGTACAGCTTTTGATCTATTTTCTTCCCTTCTTCATCCTTGTCTATCTTCCGAGAACATGACATTGGTATGTCGATCTTTTGCATTTTTCCAATCCAAACCTTTTGACAAGATCATTCGCATATTTTTCTTGATGGATGAAAGTTCCTTCCTTCATTTGTTTCACTTGGAGTCCAAGAAAGAATGTTAATTCTCCCATCATACTCATTTCAAATTCATCCCGCATAGACTTAGAAAATTTCTTGCAAAGACTTTCATTAGAAGATCCAAAAATAATGTCATCAACATATATTTGAACAAGTAAAAAGTTTTTGTTTTCCTTTTGATAAACAAAGTAGTATCTACTTTACCTTTGACAAAACCATTTTGTAATAAAAACTTACTTAATCTGTCGTACCAAGCTCGAGGTGCTTGCTTTAGACCATACAGAGCCTTTTCGGTCCAAGACCGAGTCCGGCTTCTTTGGGTCTTCAAATCCAGGCGGTTGTTCCACATAAACTTCCTCATGGATAAATCCATTTAGGAAAGCACTTTTGACGTCCATTTGGAATAACCTGAAATTTTTGTAACAAGCAAACGCAAGTAATAGACGAATAGCTTCTAACCTTGCAACGGGTGCGTAAGTCTCGTCATAGTCTATTCCTTCTTCTTGCGTATACCCTTTGGCCACGAGCCTTGCTTTGTTTCGTACGACTTTTCCTTTTTCGTTCATTTTGTTCCCGAATACCCATTTGGTTCCAATAAATGCAGTTTTACCTTTTGGTTTAGATGTCAATTCCCGGACATCATTGATGTTGAACTGTCTAAGCTCTTCTTGCATAGCTTCGATCCAGCTTTCATCGATAAAGCTTCTTCTATGCTTTTTGGTTCAATTTCAGAGATGAGAGCCACAAAGCACTAGATTCTTCATGCCTTTTTGATCCAGTGCGGATTCCTTCATTAAGTTCGCCAATAATAAGATCTTTGGGATGACCGGATTTGTGTTTCCGGTTGCTGGTTGATGATCTCTTTCTTTATTTGATTCTCCATGAGCGTCTTGATGATGGACTTCCCGTAATCCGAGATGCTTCTTGAGATGTAGACATTTGAAGATCTAGAGTGGATTCGGTCTCATCGTGCACCGAGTCCGGGCTGGATTCATCTTGCACCGAGTCTTGGAATTTGACATTCATTGATTCTTCCTGACATCGGCTTTTTTATTGTAGACTCGTAGAGGCTTTGCTTGATGTAGAATATCCAAGGAAGATGCCTTCATCGATCTTTCTTCAAACTTACCAACTCGATCATTTGCATTTTTCAAAATAAAGCATTTGCAACCGAACACATGAAAGTATGAAACAATAGGCTTCTTACCTTTGAACAATTCATAGGGGGTTTTATCAAGAATAGGTCTTAAAAAGACTCTATTTATAATATAGCAAGCGGTTGAAACAAACTTCAGCCCAAAATCGTGAAGAAATTTTACTTTCAATTAAAAGTGTTCTAGCCATTTCTTGAAGAGATCTATTCTTTCTTTCCACAACTCCATTTTGCTCGAGTATACGGAGAGGAGAACATGTGATTAACACAGATTTATCATGAATCTCGTAAAATCTTGATTTTCAAATTCACTTCCATGATCTCGTTCTTATACTAGAAATAGCACATCCTTTTTCATTTTGAACCTTTTTAGCAAACTTTTCAAAGTACGAAAAGGTTTCGATTTGTTTGCTAGAAAATATACCTGTGTAAAACGAGAGTAATCATCTACAATTACTAGACAATATTTCTTACCTCCAATGCTCGGGTTCTTGTTGGTCCGAAGAGATCCATATGAAGCAACCGTATTACATGATTAGTAGATACATGATTTATTTGTTTAAATGAATTTCTTACCCGCTTTCCCGAGAATGCATGGAGTACATAAGTCGACTTTTGGTATGGCAGTTTAGGTAGACCTCTAACAAGTTGCTTTGAAGAGATTTTGGCTAATTGCTTCTTGTTGATATGGCCAAGCTTTCTATGCCATAGAATTGCTTCATCTTGAATTGAAATTAAGCATTGTTCTTCATTTGGCTTTACATCAAGGAGGTAGATGTTTCCATGCCTTCGACCCATGAAAGACTCGAGTCGAATCTTTGCTAATTCCAGAACAAATGCCTTCTTGAAAGAAGATCTTGTAACCAGTATCACACAATTGGCTAATGCTTTGAGTAGATTGTAGTTGAGTCCTTCCACTAGAGAGACATTGCTTATTGTGAGATTTCCAATTTTCGCAATTCCGAATCCCACAATACTTCCTTTGCTATTTCCTCCGAATGAAACTTTTCCACCATTCACTTTAATAAGCTTTATGAAACACTCGAGTCTCCCCCGTCATGTGTCTTGAACATCCGCTGTCAAGATACCACTTTACCTTCTTTTTGACAGAGACCTCAAATTCACTGCCTCCGAGTCCGATCCAGTCCGAGTCCGATTGCGCCATTAGACACGGGTTGGCATATTCCTCATCACTCTCTTCACACTCGTATCGCTCCGTGTTTCGGCTTTAAGAGCTTTTCGAAATTTCTCAGCTTTTCCTCTTTTCTTTTCGTAAGAGGACAGTTGGGTCCGATGTGTCCCTTCTTTTTACATTCGAAGCAAACTACTTCTTTGTTTGGTTCCTCATCATCACAGACTTGGTCCGCTGTCTCGAGAATTTTGTTTCCTTGGGATAAACCTTCGCCTTTTCTATTCAGTTTTCTGAATCTTCTTATCATGAGGGCGAGCTCCTCATCATTCATATCATCTTCGAATCTGCATCATCGAATCATCATTTGATTTTAGTGCAATAGATTTCTTACCTCTTGGATCTTCGTCTTCATTAATTCGTTCCACTTCGTAAGATCGAAGAGTTCCACCGCCCGTCTGAGATAATGGCATGATTCTTTGCGTCTCTCTTATTGAAGTCTTTATATGATTCCAATCCTTGGAGAGTCCACGTAGAAGCTTGTTCACCTTCATGGGATCAGAAATTTTTTGTCCTTGGTTCTCAAGACCATTGACAATATCCGTAAAACGACTAAACATGTCGGTTATAGATTCTCCGGTTTCATTTTGAAGGATTCATATTGACCAAGAAGAATGTTAATTTGGTCTCCTTCACTCGATCCGTTCCTTCATAAGTGATATGTAACTGGTCCTGACTTTTTTTTGTGACACAAGAAGATATTCTGTTATATTCAGTTGGTGACAAAGCACAATATAAAGAATAAATTGCTTTAGCATCAAGTGCTTGTCTCTTGTTTATTTCTTCTTGAGACATTCCGCTGGTTTCAACGGTTTCTTTTCCTCTTTCAGTGTTTGATGCAGCAGCAATAGTGATTCCTTTTTCCACTACGTCCCATTCCAGAGGATCCTTTGATCGTAGGAAAGCTTTCATCTTGTTCTTCCAGATGTTGTAATCCTTTCCATCGAAGTAGGGAGGTCTGGTATTGCTTTGCCCCTCCATCGCCCCGGTGCTAGCATACTAGCCATGGATCTTTTACTCGAAGTAAAACACTTCAAACAAAGTAAGAACACGAGTGCTCGATACCAATTGAGATAGCTAGTACGAGTACCTAGAGGGGGTGAATAGGTATACAAAAAAATTTCTCGATGTTTGCACGATATTTAAACAATTAGAGACTTTGCAACAGTTGAAAATTCAATCGCAAGACGAGTAAGGGAAAGAGAGAATTGAACACTCGTTTATAGTGGTTCGGCTTGATTCAAGCCTACGTCCACTCTTCGCACCGACACCGGCACTTACCAAAGGAATTCCTCCAATCTACCCGTTGGACGGAATCAATCAAGAAGATCATCCGAGCTATATTCGATGATAGCCCATCAATCCCTGTTCGCCCATACAATCGGGATCTCCAAGAATAGAATAATTCGACCATCGGATCTTCAATCGTTCTTAGATAAGATATTCGAAATGATTATCCAACCAAAGAATCTATCAGAGGATAGGATCAAATCCTCAATCATCCTCGTCTTTCAACCTCCCGTGCAGAAGTTTGGCTCGCCCGCTGATAGTTGTCTTTGTTCTTTATCTCATTAAGGTTCTTTATCTCCCAATGCATCCGCAATCTCTCCTTGAATCGTCTTGATGTCTGGATTTTCCGACACGTCGGCCTTCGCGACCCAATGAAACGACTTCTCTTCGCTTACTTTGCTTTCAACATCCATTAAAAGGGTGGACTTGCCGATCCCGCCCATCCCATAAACCCCGACCACACTATTAGTGTTGTCAGCAAGAGCGCCCATGATGTTCCGTATCATCAAAGCTCTGGATTCGAAGACACCATCATCCCCAAGCTTCATTGACGTCAAGGCAGAAGAAGTGAAAGCAGGATCGATGAAGGAGATGTCGTTCAATCCGTTGAATCTGATGCATTTTTGAGTGAGTTGCTTAATGGCCTCGATCTTGCCCTCGGCCTTCCTGCTAAACTGGTAGCGAGATTTGGGGTCGGGAAGAGTCCCGTAGCAGCAAGTATTGGTCGCCTTTTCGAAGTCATCCAACAGCTCTCGCGCCTCTTCCAAGGCCTTCTCAGCACTTGCCTTCCACGTCGTGAAGACATCGAGCAATTTCCGAACATTCCTTCTAGCCTCGTCCGCAAGAATTTTGACCCTCTGATCCTCGTTCTCCAGATTCTGGACTTCCCCCCGAAGACGGTCGGCGAATCTTTTGGAGCAGATCACGTGTCCGAATCCACGTTCGATGGGAACAACTACATAGCTCTTCAAGACATCCCATCCAATACCAACGACAGGATCTGCCGACATTGTTCTTCGATTTTTTATTTTTATTTTTTTCTGAGAAAGAAAGAGCGAGAAAAAAGAGAGACGGAGAGGGAGAAGAGCAGCAAAAACTAAAGAAGAGGAGGAGGAGGAGGAAGAAGAAGAATGGTTGAGCCGAGGAGAAGAAAGAGCGAAACAGAGCAAGAGACGAACAAAGCCAAGAGATTTGAGCGGAGAAAAAGGATGAGGGAAGGGAAGCGTGGATTGGCAATGAATGGAGAAAGAGATGATTATCAGCTGTTAAAGTAGTGAACAGGTGATTCGACCCTCCCTCGGATATGTAGTTTACACGGTGTGTCAGCGCCCACGTGACATGGAGTTCTAACGCTTACCACGCTGTACTGTTTGACAAAGAGAGAACACGTGACTTGTAACTTCACGCAGTTGGCCGTCAAATCAATTTTTTATGCGCATCATATGCCAAAAGATTCTGGATAGTCAACAAGTTGAATTTATGGACGGGCTTCCGTATTTCTTTCTTCTGTTTAGCAACTACCATTACTCTTAATATAACTATAGAGATGCAGCGAAACAAAAGGAATTAATATGCACAAAATGAAACTCTCACCCAGTGATCTCCCAAACTTTCTAGCATTATTAGTGCGGAATAACGAATTAGCTATGAAAAAAATAACTTCTAATGTGTCAAAACCAATATATGTATAAAGAGAATCCTTTATTAGTTCACTAACATATGGACTCAGCTAAATAAAATTTATTGCCAAATTAACTGTTGAAATGATCTCTTCTAGAAATGATAAAAAGAATTGGACATTTGATCATGATATTTTGAAAAAATTATAGCTAAAGCTTGATGAAAGCATAAATTTAATTTAATATTTCAGAACGTGCTTATGGTCCAATCTTCTTTTAAACAAATCAGCCTTTTCTTTTCTATGATTCAAAGGCTGAATACGTTTTTCAGATAAATTCTTACATAAACAAATTTGTGGAATCAAAAGAGTAGGTGAAAAAATTCAAACCAGAATCTCTTATCAAATGTCTATAGTAAATAAGAAAATAAACAAGGCAATAGATAAGAGAGAAAATGAAAAGGGCATATTTATTATTCTCTTTCGAAATAAAAGTCGGGTCCATTAATGATTGAGTTTACTTAGACGGATGTGATTTAAGCTAAATTGGGCGCATAAATAGCCCCCACCCAACATGCATGTTTGTACACCAATCATCACAACAACTTTAGAAGATCTTCCTAACCATTTTTCAAAGGTTTTAGTGGAATGGAAGGCCCACTAGAGGAATCTTTTTTTTTTTTTTTTTAGTCTTGGTGAATTTCACCCTTCAGTGCAAAAAAAAAAACCCTATCATGACTTTCACTTTAAAGTGGTATTTACTGATAATGTTGATTGTGCATCAATGAAAGATTAGAGAAGCATGTCAATATCATCATTGATTATGCGTTGTCGTCCAAAATATTTAACATTAAAGTTTGTCGCAATCCAAGAAAAAGCCATCATGACTTCCACTTTAAAGAAAAGGAGTTAAAAAGTAAAATTGATGGAGTTCCTCGAGAGGTGGATTATTTGAGGTATATATACTCACGTATCAGATTATAAAAATTGACATATGATGATATGGTTGGAATTTTTCTAATGGCTCTCTGTTCTTGCTCATTGAATCATAACTTAGATCCTTGCATCAATGATTTACTTATTGATATGAGTTTAATATGATTTTTGTATTGATCTAATATTTTTTTTAATTCTTTTTTCGAGAAAGAAAGGGACAAAAACAGAGAGATGTAAAAAGAATGATGAAGGAGCACAACAGAGCAAGAATGACAAGAGACGAAGAAGGCGAAGGGTTTTGGGTGCAAAAAAGAATTAGGTACTAGTCCTAAAACCCATTCCTTGTGTGGGTTGTGAAAGCATATAAAAAATATAGAAGTTAATATTATAATTAAGCTAAGTGAATGGTAAAAAATTGAATTTAGTTTTCAAAGTGGTACATAAATCGAAATATCTCTAAAATGTAAAATGTGTTATTGATTTACATATTAAATAGCAATTATTGATAATATCCTACTTATTGACATATCCGACTTGGCCCAACTTAGACCCTTCTGCCCAATTAATATGGACCATTAGTTAAAAATAAGTCTTGACTTTTTGTGGATTGTCCTTCAAATTTTCACAAATTTGCTGATAGAAAGCACCTCATAGCCATCCCTTCAAGTGAAAGAGAAAAAAAAACTCGGTTCATAAGGAAAAATTGAAGTTGTTTAATCTTTTTTTGCCAATCCATAATTGTTAGATTATAATGTCAAGTTACTCATAAATCCTTTTATTTATTATGACTACTTGAAATTTTATGACTGATAGTGATTAATTGAAAGTTATGACACCTAAGTAAATAAGTTTTAAACGTAAACACCAATAGATGGACATAGAAATGGATGAATTTTATAGCAAAGACCTAACCCTCAAGGAAAAAAGAGAAGATGGGTATAGACTATGAAGCTCGTTAACCTAACCTTAGTTTAGGCCTTAACTAAACACCAGTCGATTCCTTGGCCATAGAATTGAATGATTTTCTACGTTATCGTTCCTTTAGTGGACCATTTACCATCACCACTCCCATCCTTTCCCCCACCGCTGATGGCAGATATTGATGAGTCACCCATCCTTTCATCCTTTGACACCGCAAATGGTCCTTTCATCCTTTTCCAACGCTAATGTATTCATTCTAATCCATCCTTTCATCTTTTCCTCCATCATTAATTAGATAGACAACGATTGGTACTAGTCCTAAACCCGCTCCTTGCACATGTCAATGAAATCATATCTAAAATATAGGAGTAACATTATAATTAAGCAAGTTGTTAGATTAGAATGTCAATTGCAATTGTTACATTGGACGTAATTTCAATTAAAATTGTTAGATCAAAACTTGTAAGTAAATTAAACTTTTGCCATTCTTTATTAAGATTACTTTGTTGATTACTGCTACTCTTTACAGGACAAAAACAATATGGGAAACATTTCAAGTCACTACAAATTTTGTTACGTGGTCTCTCATTCCAATTGGAGTTTCCCCATTCTCTTTATACTTGGGTCTGTTTTGAGTCTTTTTCTTCAAACATTTATTTTCCAAATATTGCAAATTTTCAAAACACGATTATTGACAAGCAAAGTTACGGACTTTAACATGACAGGTCCCTCTTCTAGAAGTGGATGGATTTTCTGCATTTTACTGTTCCTTTGGTAGACCAGTCACCATCACTTATGTCTATCTCCACGTCGTTTCG
This sequence comes from Eucalyptus grandis, assembly GCF_016545825.1. Lineage (NCBI taxonomy): Eukaryota > Viridiplantae > Streptophyta > Magnoliopsida > Myrtales > Myrtaceae > Eucalyptus > Eucalyptus grandis. The sequence goes on along the minus strand of NC_052618.1, from coordinate 14,306,426 downwards.
TCCACCACTACTGGACAAAGATCAAAGTGTACGTAAATGTATGGCAACTGACCGGGTACCCTCACTTGTCTTCCTTCTTTCATTTTACCGCTGAGAAACCTTGTTTTCCCACTTCATCCCTCTCGAGGAAATGATCAATTAAGCAAAAGAGTTGTCACTTATTAACCTAACACTGACAACTCCATTGATGAGAACCAAATGAACAAGCTTTGGCTTCAACTCAAATTACCCTTGTCGCGCTAGGATATGAGATGTCCTGTCAAGGGTTTAAGGGGAATGGTCTCGATGATTTGCCAATCCAAATATTATATGTTGAATAACAATTTTTGATAATGTTCTTTAGATTTGGGCTGACTTAGACCCTTATATCTAATTAATATTAATCATAAATTGAAAATAAATCTTAACCTTTCATGTATTATCTTTCCCATATCGGTTGAGAAAAAGCCACTCAAAGCGTCCCTTTAAGTGAATAAAAACAATTCAGGTTATTTAATTTTTATGCCAACCATAATTATTAGATTAGACTGTGAAATTGCTCCTAAATCAGTATTCTATTATGACTATTTGAAAATGTTATGACAAATTTCTAATGAAAAAAATGTTATGACTAATTAAAGTCATGAGGAACGTTTTCCTTGTAATTAAGTTCTTAAGGATAATTTGCATAATAACAAGGTGCATATAAAAAATTTATCATGTAAAGTTAGAATCATCCTAAATAAAAGCAATTCTTTTATAAGGGCCCGGACATGATAACCAGTTTATCTAAAAGCCCATAAGTTATCTTGCAAGATTCATGAACAGTTTAAGTTCATGTTTTTGGCTTGTATAGGTGGCTCAATCCTGAACAGTTTGCATGTAGATTCAAATGACCTCCAGTCCCTGAGTTAGAAATCCCACAACGCCTCGCCCAATTGCACTAATCCTAGTGTTAAGCAAGCGCAATTTTTTATTATAAGGAATAAGTATATTTTGATAATACAGTGGGCCTCAACCTCGACGTCAGCTGTGAGGTAAGGGTGGCGACTGAATTGGAGGTCGCTACAGATTGCAGGCCAGTGTAAAGATGGAGGAGGGATTGATGTTAAAGAGAGTAAGTGTATTTGGCATTCGGTGTCATTATAGAATCATAAAATTGCGCCAATCCTAAAGTTAAATAATTATCATAAAATTGTCATATGATGATATGGTAGGAATTTTGTTAATGTCTCCTTGTTCTTGCTCTTTTAAAAACTACTTAATGATATGAATTCAATATAATTTTTCAAGTTATTCTCAACAACAACATCAATCGGAATTTTCTCTAATTGTTCTTTAGAGAAAGAAAGATTGGAACAGACCAAGAACGTTGAAAGAAGAAGAAGGCGAAGTGATTTGAGTGCAAAGCTATTGCTGGAAAAGTTGATAATTAGTTTAAGTGGTTGCATGCTACACTGGGCTTGCTAGACCTATCAATCAATCTCATGATTCCTTGCATATTTTGCTGCTAAAGATCTCGAGAAAAGGATAGCACGTGTTATAATAATTGTGCAGTACAATTGTGCAGTACTAATTTAAGTGTCACAAATATTTCAAAGCGTTCATCCAAAATATTACATCACGTCAGATTTCCGGTATTTAAATTAAAAATTCTAAAAAAACTATGATACTTACGTGATCGGTTAAAAGGCATGACTATTGAATGAACATTTTAAAATGTAAACACCAATTAATGGACATATAAATGAATGATTTTGTAGCAAAGACTCAAATCACAAGAAAAAAAAAAAAGAGGAGATGGGTATAGATCATGGAGCTTGTTAACCTAACTATAGTTAGGCCTTAACTAAACACCAATCAATACTTTGAGCATAGAAATGTATGATTTTCTACATTGTTGTTCCTTTAGTCCCTGTTTGGTAATGTTTTTGTTCTGGAAAATAGAATTATTTCTTAAAGTAAATTTAGAATAGAATCAAGAAGCAGAAAAAAATTATTTATTTGTTCCTAAGAATGACTCAAGAATCAAGTTTTTTTTTTTTTTTCTTTTTTCTTTTTCTTCTTCTTCCTATAGCCGGCGACTGGCTAGAGGAAGAAGAAAAAGAAAAGGAAAAAATTATTAAAAAATTAAAAAATTCTAAGTAAAAAGAAAAAAAAATTAGGATTGTACTAAACATATTTCTAATCCGGGAATAAAAATTTACACAGTTATTAAATACATTCAAATGCTTAGAAACTTGGCAAGGGAATAGAATTGGAAAAAAAAAAAATTAAGCATAAATTGTTTGAGGAATATAATGATTACTAAATGCACTCTCACCCTCACCGTCACCAGTGTCCTTGTCTCCATTCTTTCCTCCACCGCTAATGGACAAACATTGATGAGTTATCCATCCTTTCCTCCTTTCCCACTGCTAATGTAGTAGTTTTGAACCATCCTTTTATCCTTTCCTTCACTATCAATGGACAAACACCAATAAGGTACTAATCCTAAATCCGCTCCTTGTGCAAGTCAATGAAATCATATTAAAAAATGTTAATATAATGAAAAGCTCTAAATTGATAATATTTTGTTTTGACCACCAACAACCTTAAACCGATACACTTATGATAAATTTATCAAAAACTAACTTTTTGAACCTCAAAAACTCTAAATTGGTACATTTATGATCAAGTTATTCTTCCCTAGTTTCTGTGAAATTAGATTAATATCATGAAAAGTGACAAACTAGTACACATGTGATAAATAGAGGGTAAAACCCAAAACTAGTATAAATGTGATAGACATAAGGTAAAAATCTAAATTGGTATACCTGTCAGCTGTCATATGTCATTTAACTCAATAATTTGAGGGTAAAATTTAAAATAAACTAATTGAGGGTAAATTTATTACAGGTGTATTAATTTGAAGTTTTTCATTTAGGGTAAATTTGTCATAAATATATCAGTTTGAATTTTTTGTGATAGAAGTAACATTATAACCAAGCAAATTATTAGACTAGAATGTCAATTGTCATTGTTATATTAGACGGAACTTCATATAGAACTATTAGAGCAAAACTTCTAAGTAAATTAAACATTTTAAACTAGTTTACTTTTTAGAATAATACTACTCTTTACGGGACACAATTAATGGGAAACGATTGAAGTTGCCACTAACATTTTAGATCAAAACTTCTAAGTAAATTAAACATTCTAAACCAGTTTACTTTTTTGAACAATGCTACTTTTTACGGGATAGCATTAATATGGGAAACAATTTGAGTCACCACTTACAGTGCTCTGTCATTCCAATTGGAGTTTTCCCCTTTTCTTTCAAATGCTTGGGTCTATTTCGGGTATTTTACTTTTAAGATTTATTTTTCAAATATTGCAATTATCACAAATCAGTTTTAAAATTTTACAAAAATATACACTTATTGATAAATAAAGCTATGTGGCTTTTGATAATTTATAACCCTAATTTTTCTTTCACTTTTAATTTTTTTGAAGGACAAGGAGCGTCGAAAAACAGCAACATTTTGCAATAAACGGCTGAGTTCTAATACTAGCTATCTGATGATTTAGAAATTTAAGAATGACTCAAAAACCCAAGGAAGAAAGAGGAGATAGGGTATGGATGGAGATCCACTTGGGAAGTTGAGTGGTAAGCAGATTGCCCCCATGTCATCACTGACCAAAAGAAAAAAATACAAGAGGGCCTCTATATGTCGGTTGCCTCCATCAAGACGAACGATATATGTCTTATAAACAACCCAGTGATAGATATAGATGACTCATAAAATGTAAGTATATATACATAATGGATGATTTTTTTTTACAATTTACTGTTCCTTGATCAATTCCCATCACTAATGTCCAAGTCTCCACCTCCTTCTTTCACTGCTCGTGGACAACCATCCAAATATATGAAAGATTGCTTTAATTAGGGTAAGTTGTAAAAAAGTCTTTTACTATGGAGAGGGTATTATTGTAACAAATTAAAATAATGAAGAGTAATAGCTATTTTTATTATTATTTATTTAGAGTGGTTGCAAGAGCTGAGATGGATTTCTGCATTTTACTATTCATTTCCTTGACTAGTCACCATCGCCGATGTCTACCTCTGCGTCCTTTGGTCCATCACTATTGGACAAACATCTAAGTTTTCGTAAATGCATGAACTGACTAGGTGCCCTCACTTGTCTGGCCTCTTTCCTTTTACAGTTGACAAACATTGCTTCCCTACTTCATCCCTCTTGAGGCAACGATTCATTAAGCAAAAGAGTTGCCAATTATTAAGCTAAAACTGACAACTCTCTTGATGAGGCCCAAATGAACAAACTTCTCTCTTCACTTCAATTAACCATGTTGCATGAGGTATGTAATGTTCCTTTTAGAGTTCAAAAGATGAGTGATCTTGATGATTTTCCATTATAGAGATTATATATCGATTAGCAGTTTTTGATAATGTTCTCCTTATTGACACATTAGACTTTGGCTAACTTAGATCCTTATGTCTAACTAATATTAACCATTAGTAAGTCTTGACTTTTCATGTATTATCTTTGCAGATTTCTTAAAAGAAAGCCCCTCTAGGCATCCATTTAAGTGAAAAAAAAAAAAAAAAAACTCAATTCACAAAATAAATTTGAAGTTATCTGATTTTTATGCCCATCATAATTATTAAATTAGAATGTGAAATAACTATCATAAAATTGCCATATTTTTAATACCTCTCTATTCTTGCTCTTTCAAAAATTACTTATTGATATGATTTTAATGTATTTATATCTATTATTTTCGAACACTAGATTCAATTGATAATTTCCTTTGACTTTTCTTCTGAGAAAGAGAGAGCAAGTCTCGCACCAACAATGCAAAGTGGACTCATTAATGCATGCCTATGAGGCATTGTGCAAGACAAGATGCCTTACACAGCACCCCTAGTGAGGTGTTTCTATTCACTCGAAGTATTCATTGAGCTATCAAAACTTTCGTCCTTTCCTCTTTCAAATTGATAGACGAGCTGTTCCATTTCGCGCACTTCAATAGTCTGTCCTGATGCATCCACTAGAATCATATTATTGATCTTTTGAATGGACTTGATGCACTTGGATGGTCGCACCTTTTGAGGAGTATCGAACAAACACATCTTCTTCGGCGAAGACTAATAGGAACTTGATGGCACATCAATGGAGCTTGAAGGGACATGTGTTGGCATTGGCCCACAAAGTAGAGGTAATTTGCAGACTCAACGCATCATGCACGAATTAATAGGGCAACATGTGAAATAAAAGAAACGGTTTTCGTTCATTGCATTTTCCAAAAAAATAAATGATGGCTCAAACTAGATTTGGGTAGGATTTGATAATTAATAAGGAATTTAGGCATAGTAGTAATTGAATTTTTTTGCAAAAATTGTCAGTAGGTCTTTGAACTCTTTTTTCTCGGTCAATTGTGCCTGTACATTGTGTATGTGTGTGTATATATATTTTAATTCTTTCAATCCCTTTTTAATACATGAGATGCAAATCATCTACTGCAGAATCCTCCCGCGTCGTGTCTCTACTGCGCCATCGGGATGATATTAAAGAGATCGGTGATCTCGACGACATGCCAATGTAGAGATTATATATTAATAGCAATTTTGAATAATGTTCTTCTTATTAATACCATATGTTGAAAATAAGTATTGACTTTTCATGTATTATCTTGACTTTTAATGTCAAGTTAAATAATTGCTTCTTCTGGGCCTAAGCAACATGCAAAGATATTCTCCAACGATAGAGCTCTATAAGACAAAATAGTACATATGGACCCCACTTTTGCATACATGGTTCAATCTTGGACTGGGGAAATTATGCATTGTAGCCTTCTTGGAAATAATAACTTTAACAATGATGCCATAGAAAACGAAAGTATAGAGCAAGGGAACTGAATGCCATCATCAAATCATGTGACATAAAATGCTCATTGTTGATAGGGTCTCATATTTTTAAGTACCTGCCATTTGTAAAAGATGTGATTTAACTAAAAACTAGTCAAAAGATAGCAATATGAGAAAAAAAAAAAAACATGGCTTATAAGAGTACAAGAGACACTACCAAACTCTCATGATTATAGTTCAGACTTGGTAGAGAATAAGGTAAATACAATTCAGTCCTCAACTTTTTGACAAGATGTGATGGATCTTCGGCTCCATCGTGCATGATTTGTTTAAATGCCTAAGAGCTGCAATTCAATTATTTTTCTTAATAGATTTCATGAATAATGCAAAGAGAATTATCTGCCCACATGCATATTTGAAAAAGCAATGTATAAATACAAAAAATCAAAATATAAACACAGACAATGAGAAAAAATAGATAATATGAAAAAAGATAAGCTATTTCAACTTAAACAATTGTAAAAATAAGAAAATAGAAAAGATCATATTGATCTTGACAGATGAGTGAAGGATGTTCCTTATTGCCATCGGAGCCAAATTTTGCAGAAACAAAATGGTTTTTTAATTGCATGAACCCTATCCTCATAAGCCCAAATGATCTCACACTTTCTATTATGTGATCTTCACTTGAGATCCATATGATAAATGTTGAAACCCAAATATCTTCAAAACATCACTTTATCTAATTACTTTAATAGCATAGAGTTTTTCACGTGTGGAAATAGAGTTTCACGATCAAGGGAGGACATCAAATTAGACGATCAAAATTGACAAGAGCAAATTATCAATTTATTTGAGATATTATGAAATCTACGAGGTTAAGGTTGTGTCATGATCAATATGAAGACATATACAAGAATCTTCTATTTTCATCAAATTTGAGGTACTAGTGTTTCGGTATGCTGAGAAAATTGCACAAGCGGTATTAAACATATTATACGGAATGTAATCGAGTTAAACATTTCAATTGAACCAATTTAATCTTAACTCTTTGAGGAATAGTGTGATCAAGTTCTCTCGGCCAAGTTTTGTCTCATTTGTTTCACATGTCAATCTAATCATGACTGATTATCTTATATGTAAGGGTGATGGTGTGATATGAACTAAAATTACATGAAACGATGCTATTTAATCTTAATGGGAATCAATTTCGAAGAAGCACATCATTTTTGAAGGCAAGCTTATTTGGAAAGAATCTACTTATGGAAATCAAGATCCTACTTGTATGAACGAATAGGATTGACGAGCTTTCATCTCAATCTTCAAATGCTTGAGATCTCCTTGATTGATTCTATCCAATAGGTTGATTGAAAGAATTTCTCTGAAAAGTGCCAACGGTTGAGAAGGCATAGAGGAGTATTTAAGGAGGTTCATCAAGTCATTCGAGGAGAGCGTGAAAGAAAAATTCCAAAGTCTAACGCTTCCAAATCACTTGTCTCATTATTTAGTGCTTAAAATTGTATTCGAAAGAGAGAAACTCTAGAGAGTGATTTTGTGAGAGTAGTAGAATCACTTCACTGAAAAGTCGAGATCATAGGGTTGTAACATTCTCTTTCGATTCATAGTGGAAACCAGCCAAAAGGCTGTCAGCGTGGGAGAGTGGACGTAGACTTGATCTAAGCCGAATCAATATAAATCTTATGTTTATTTTTCTCTTCCCTAAACTCCTTTACTTTATTTATTGCGATATACTTCTGTGTTTTAAAATAGTTGTTAAAATCAGAACCCTTATGCAAAGTCTACAGTCAATCAGACTCAGTTTAAAAGTATAGCATTTTTACTGCATTTTGCAAAAATCTGTTTTCATAGCTATTCACCCCCTCTAGATATTCTACTAGCCATATCAAATTCCATATCAGCAAATATGTGCCAAGCTGTAATTGGATGGAAGCAAAACAATGCTTGCCACATTAGCTGATGACGTGGTGAGAGCAAACCACTAGATATTTCCTCGAGCTCGGGAGAGAACCGGGGGAGAGGAGAGAAGAGACAGAGAGAGATCTGGTGAGTGAGATCGGGAGAGAAAGAGGGAGTGAGCTGAAAACAGATGGAGAGAAAGGGCGAGGGTTGTTTCTCGAGGGGTTTGGCTGAAAACCATAGACGGCGAGCATTGCTCAAGAAGGAGACGGTGAGAGCTGCTCGTGGGAGCCACACAGAGAGAAAGAGCAAGCTTGAGAGAGGGTGAGCTAGAGGGAGGCTGGTTCTTGGAGAGAGAGAGAGAGAGAACTGACTGTGCTCTCGACATCTTCGGTGGTGGTAGCGTTCCGGTGGTGGAGGAGGTGACGTCGCGGCGGTGAAGGACCGGAGGTGGGGTTGGTCAAGTGCGCTCCTCTCTCACACAGCCGCAAGAATCGAACGAGGAAGGTTCGGAGAACAGTGGGAGATCCGAGCGAGAGTTGAGGAGGAGAGTGAAACTCGACAGCAAGAAGCTTTCACACGGCCGCAAGAATCGAACGAGGAAGGTTCGGAGAACAGTGGGAGATCCGAGCGAGAGTTGAGGAGGAGAGTGAAACTCGACAATGAGAAGGAGTTCTCCAGCAGCTCTGCCGCACTCGAACCCTCTCCGACAACCTTGGCCGATGCGCTCGAGCACACCGTCTTTCGCTCCCAAATCTCCGTGTCGCCAGTGAGTTTCTTTTTCGGTTCAATCCTCCCTTGCCCGAGGATTGTGGCTCGAAGATACCAAGGCAGCATACCATATAGCCCGATTTGTCACAAGCTTGCCCGCTTGTCGCCGTCTTTGAGCCAGAAGATGAGGACATGAACAACGTAAGAGAGAGGAGCAGTGGAGAGGGGCGTGGAGGGCAGAATGAATGAGGAAGTGAAATCAGAGATTTTGGGCTGACCTATTAGGCGATGGGATTAGTGGGCGTTGGACTCAAGTTGAAGCTTGGCAAATGTGGGCTGGTTTTGGTATTTAGTTGAAGGGCTTAGTATAATTATTTCAAAAGGTGGGCTTAGATTAGTTTGAAATTGAGCTTGTTGAAAGCCTGGTTTGCCAAACCCATGAGGTATCAGACGGCAGCCTGCTTTTGACAGGGCCTTGGGGGCCCAGCTAGAGTCCCCATTTTAGAATAAAAATTATTTTTATTAAAGATTCGAAAATATAAAAAAAAAAAGTTATAAATTAGAAGAATTAAAAATTTTAAATTTTCTGAAAAATTAGAAAAAGCTTTTGAAAAATAGAATTCCTTGGAAAAAGCTTTAAAATAGTCTTTTTGGAAGTCTTCTCTTAAAATTGTGGAAAATCATTGATAAAAAAATCATGCTCAATATTTAAACAAAGTCTTTGGGCTTTGCCATAGGATTTCAATGTTTTCTATTTTGACAAGAATTATCACTTGATTACGCACTTTTCAATATATATTGTGTTTACCCCTAGACTAGTTAGGAATGATATCTTTCTTATCTATTAGCGTTAAATGCTCATTTTGTCATGCAATTTATTCGATGTCCTTGGTTGCTAGTTGCAATTATAATAATTGCGCACCCTCATAATCACATATTAGGGATAGATCTAAAATCAATTCAAACTGCTTGATAAATATCTTTTTGTAAAATGAACAACATTAGACACCAAAATGGCACCATCTGATTAATTAGTGTAATCAAGTCCTCAATTCTATAGTCTTAGGCCTATTGTGGAGTTGAAATTAACATTGCTTTCTATGGTCTCATGCCTGTCGTGGAGTGTACTTCATTGTGCAGTTGTTTGACTACTTTACAAATTCTCCTGCAAAGATGGACTCATGTTAGCGGGCGATATGTCATCCCTATAGTTTCAAGAGAAGCTACAAGAGGAGTTGCCACCCATCACTCCCAGGCTGAGTGAAGATGTCGCCATCCAATCTGGGGGAATCTTTACAGGATCTGGCCTCGTTAGATCACTCATCACCCTCAGGATCTATCAGACACGAGAATCGTTCGTGGCATGGGAAATGAGAGTTGGCGAAATGAACTGTATAACATCACTAGTAAGTTCCTCCAACCAAAGTGCTTCCTCATCCTCTGCTTTTTTCAGATTGGCAGTCACTAATTTCTTAATGCAGTGTGTTATTTACGTTGCTTTGAGTAAATTTCCACGCAAACTATCCACTCCATGACGATAATGCATTCAAACTTCTTTTCACTTTGATCTTATGATGGTATCAACATGAGCACATAAAAATGAGATAATTCAATGACACATGCTCAATATAATAACGTTGGTGCAGGATGGGACGATTGTTGTTACACTAATTTCATCGGCTTGTAATATTTGGTATTAGCCTAAAAAAGCTTCACGTCTCCTCTGTCCTTTTCGTACCTTCTTTTATTTGAAAGGGTAAGCAATCATTCGCAAATTTTGGACAAGCCTCTCTTGTTCCGATGTAGTAATAACTTTGCTATTTAATGACTCTTTGCCCTCATAAACTTTGATGGGTGACCTATCATTGCATAGCTTAAACGCTATTCTCTAAATTGTCCCATTTGGTAACGAGTGTAATTAGTCGATGATTCATCTTGTCAAATTTGATTTGTTAACCACATTCTCTATTGTTCTAGGGGTTGAATTAATTATCTTGGGTCTCCTTTGCTTCATGGTTATTAATATCAATATTATCTGCTGTTCATTCTGTTCTAACGAGGGGTAGGAAATTGGTGAGCTCCAAAATCTCACTCCTAGGCAACTTCTTTGTAGATGATAGGCCATTTGCTGCATTTGTTTTTGTATACATGTATCTTATGATGGCAGATTAGCATAGGGACTCTGGAAATACAAATCATGGAGATCTAAGGTAGTGTCTTTGTGGATTTTCAACACTAAATGTGGAGAAGAAAGAGGACATAGTTACATGGAGGCACCGAGTCACAAGTAGTGATAAGCACGTAGTTACTTTTTGCTTCTCCTGAATATGTTGCTTAATGAATCCATCCGAAATACTCTGCACATTTACATGTTTGAATGATCGAGCTATGAAATTATATAAGTGAAATGAGAAATTCAAAGATAAAATTGGAGGGCAAAGAGCAAGACGGTAATGATTTGAAGTTGAAGAAATCCAAGGATAAATTTATCTGTTTTAAAGTGCTTGAGGATGAAAGAAATTAATAGCTAACATCATTTTCTAATTCATTTATTAATGAGTATCATTTTAGTATTCTATTGGATTATATATGAACACAATATAGATGAAGAATAATCTCCAACAAGTGCACATCAAACACTAAAGCGGTCATGGTATTGTAAGTGCTAGCAACCATAATTGAGCTCTAGGTACATTGGTGATGATTGAAGCTCAAGATCTTACCAGACAATTCATATAAGATGCGGTATCACCATTTTGAAAAAGTAATGAGAGGTCTTGGAAGTGAAAGACCATGAAAAACCCACTCAGAGTGGCTCAATCTACATAGAGACTACTTCCCATTTCTATAATAATAGAAATAGTAAAGCTGCTCCTTCCACGTTGGAGGACTTTCTTGTGATATCATATCATTTGGCAGCATGGTCGAGGGCAACGGGGGTGACTAGAAATCCAATTTCCACAGTGGAAATTTAAGCTTAGTTCATTTCGCGAAAAATAACTTTTAGAAAAATATTTTCTAGATTTTTTAGTGTTTGTTTCATAAGAATGAACTAGACGGTGAAAATATTTTTATCAATGAAAAAAAGTCTTTTAAAATAGAGGAAAATGTTTTTCACTTTTTAAGTTTGGGAAAATATTTTCCTCACTTGTTCTCTCTTATCTCATACCCTCATTTCCTTCCTTTCTTTCTTTTTTTTTATTTTTTAAATTGAATTTTTATTTTTATTTTTATTTTTATTTTTATTTTTTTTCCCTTGTGTCTAGGCCGGTTGTCGGCAACCAACCATAGGCGAGCTTAGGGCTCGCCAGATTTGCAAGCTATGCTCATCGCTCACCAATCAAGCAAGCCTTTGCTGAGCAGCAAGTTCGCTCACTGATCTAGCAAGGCCTAAGGCCTTGAGCTCAAGCCTCTCCAAGTTAGTGAGTGTGAGCCTTTGGCTCGTCGGCTTGTCGATCTGGTGAGGCTCAAGGCCTCAAGCTTTTCGGCTGTCACTGTGGCCATGATGATCAACTAAAGAAGAAGGAGGAGGAAAAGAAAAGAAAAATACAAGGAAAAAATATAATAAGATGTAAGAAGAAAAAAATTGAAAATTTGATTTTTTAAAAGATAAAAAATCTGTTAAAATGAGTGCACAAAGGGAAATCAAATTGAATTTTCCAAACCAAACGGTGGAAAATATTTTCTAATTCATTTTTAAGTTTCAAGCAAACACTGAAAAATATTATCATTTTCTTAGAAAATGATTTCCTAGAAAATTTTTTCCAAAAACGTAATATTTTTTACGAAATGTACAAAGCCTTAGTAGATGTTGGTGTAAAAAAATTGTTTGATTGACTAACCATGAATAGATGTTTGCTTTGCCATGCGTGTCGTATGAATGCTCTTTGTAGACAATTATGCCTGTAAAGAAGAAGAATTCAAGAGAAATAAGATCCTAAAGCATTCAAGCTCTTCAAAATTGAAATAACAAAAGATACAATAATCATCATCCGATAAATTTTCTTGTGATAATAGTCCAAAAGTTTTACTAAGTCAAAGTTGCTGAGAAGTCTTCCTGCAAATCTTTCAAGTCTAGCTTATCCATTTTCATGTAGCAAGCTTCCTTTATGGAGAAAAAGAAAAGTGTCAATTTTGCTCTATAAGTTAGGGCATAATGTAACGATCCGAGCTCCACTGTATAATATTGTCTACTTTGGACACTGAGTCCTCACGGCTTTAAAACACGTTATACAGATTAAAGGGACTCAAGCCTTTATAAACTAGCTTAGGACTCCCCCCCTAAGCGATGTGGGACAGGAGACATGCCCTTGGCCTCACTCGCGTACTGCCAAGGCGATCTCAGTCCATCTCTCCGTATTGCCCTAGGCCTGGGTCGTCACATTATCCCCCCTTAAGGCACAACGTCCTTGCTGGGCCCCACACACATAGTTGGGAGTCGTATAATATTGTCCGATACAATTTGTAAAGATTAAAGGGCCCCAAGCCATATAATATTGTAAGTGATTTGGACACTAAGTCCTCACGGCTTTAAAACGCGTTATACAGATTAAAGGGACCCAAGCCTTTATAAACTAACCTAGGATTCCCCCGTAAGCGATGTGAGATGGGAGACATGTCCTCGGCATCACCCGCGTCTCAAATGGGATAAGGCGATCTCATCCATCCTCCATCTCCTCCCTGGGTTTGGGTCGTCACACATAAACTGGCCAAACTAGCCTCAAATTAGGGTCTAAGCTTATGTGCTAGCCACCAACTGATGTTTTCCAACGACTTAAATAAGGGTAATTTTGGTAGTATTCATGTATTAGATTGGAAGGTAAGACAATACATAGGTGCAACTGAAATTCTCAAATCAATTGGGATTAGGTTTTCCCTTATGATTTCACATTTTCTGATCCCTCCAATCACACTACTTGGAAAGCCCTCCATTTTTTCCTCTCCTCCCTCCCACACCAAGGTCATTGCTACTGCCCTCGACACCACTATCACCGCTGTTGATAAGTCCGATCTATGATGTATTCGAGGATTGGGGGCCACTTCGGCAATGCCACCGTAGTCCCAACAGTAGGCCGTTCCTCCTCTTTTCACCACATGGCTCCTCCCCCCTTCTTTTCTTCCCATCAATTTTCTTAAGTCGCTTTTGATGCAACATTGAGGTCTTGGAATTTGACATTTTTCGATTCACTTTCAATTGATGCTAGATTCAATGGTGATGATGTTGCCGCAAGATTCGACATTAGGATTGCTACAAAACCAAAGTATTAGATCGGATTAGTTGAATGAGAATCATTTTGTAGCTCGTTCCGGTGGCTTCACAAGCGAACCATAGTGGTTCCTAGTCTTATGTCTAGGGTTGGATTATTTTATTCGATTCGATGCATAATCTGTCACTCTTGAATTATTATGCTACCCACCAAGGAACATATTGTATCCATAGTGGAAATGAAATCTAGTAGGATTTATAGTTATGGCTTTTGACCAGCTTGTATCTCATTGCCTTGTTTTGGGCTTCTAGCTACAACATTTTCATCATCATTTCTCAATATGTAAATTCTATATATTTAGAAATATTAAGAGATGCAATCACTTTTGGAGCTTGCTTTAGAATGAATCATGTGATGCTTTTGCCTCTCAATTTTTGGTTAAGCCATTTCTAGTTTAACTTGGCGATCATTGAGTTGGCTTCTGCACTAACTGATCTTAATATATGTCCACGAGTGCTAAGTTTTACTGCAACTAAAGAGGAAAATAATGATTAGACTCCACTTAAACAAGCTTTCACTATGCACTCTCTCTCATCCCCATGCCCAATTTTTGTCCTAGTTTTCATGGAAGTAAGTAATCTAACCATTAATGTTTAAGGAGTTTCATACGTTAGTTACTATTTAGTTTCAAACTACTTTGCAGTATCAGAGCTAAAGATGAGTTCGCAAGAAGATGGGGGAGTAACAATTTAACAAAAAAATTTCGGTAATGCCAATATAGAATGTAATTTTGATTTCTATACTATTAAATTTGACTAATTTTAAGGAGCGGAAGGGCTTTTTCTTTTTATCCTTATTATTATTTTTGGTTTTGTGGAAAATATTTACAAGGAATGTGTTAATCAATGCATAATACATTTGTTAAACAACTAATTTACAATAGCATTGAGTTTTCCATGGCACTAACTTTAGTGTTATCACATATGTTGTCTACACCTGAATTTTTATCAACAATTCAAGAGTCCGTCCTTGTAAAATTAAAAAAATGGAAAATAGCAAAAACAACAAAAGGCAGTTAAAAAGAATGGATAAAAAAAGTAAATGATAAACTAATTAAAAAATAAGAACTCTTAGAAAATGATGGGTGTTAAAAAGGGGGCCTCTTCTGGTTCGTGGCCCAACTCACTTAGCTCTCCCTAGATGAAATTTCGTCGTAAGTGCATCAAGCTTGGTTGGCTGCAGTTCCTCTAGCCCACCCTATTTGCTAATAAGGCCACAACCCATTCCCAGCCAAAGATCACTTAAAATCAGAATCCCATCATTTCCGACGCCATTAATCGTCCTACGCCATTAATCGGAAATGACAATGGGTCAATTTTCCAATAATAGGAAATTTAAATAGAAATCTCAAGCCAATAGACCTGTTGAAATTAAATATATTTCTTCGGAATTGAAATTACGAGAAAGAAAAGTGGAATTTTCCTTTCACAAGTGATATTAAAGCATTGTTCATTCAAGCTAGAACAAGTCACGGGAAGCATACTCTTATCATTTATGAAAGCGAATTTTAAGCTGCAAATTCATTATACAAACAATAAGTGTCTTCCTAACAATAAAGGGGACAAGAACAACTGACATAATCACCTCCAAGGACATGTAGGAGGGACGGGGTGATGGAAGCTCGGCGATGACCGATAGGGGACAAGTAGAGAGAGATCGATGCATTCTCGATTTTGTTGTGATTGATTATTGATGAAGTTGAGAAAAAAAAAAAAGGAGGAAAACCACTAAAAATCCTAAAATATGCCCACTGCGACACATCCATCTTAATTTTTTTTTATGCCACCAAAGATTCCAAACTATATTTATATGATACATTTATCATCTGTCAATAAGTATTGTTAAAAAAAAAAACTATCTAAATGAACGATGAAATGTAAATGGTGTTGACGTCAATGAAATAAGAACAACTTCGACCAAAAAAATAAAAATATAAAATTCATAAGAAGAAATCTTGATAAAAGATAAATATATCATATTTGTACAAATTAAGGATTTTTGACGTCATAAGAACTAGAGTAAATATGCCATATACATCATTTTGAGCTTTTGCGTAACAAAAACAAAAATAAATGTGACAAAAATAAATATAATTTGGAGTTTTTTGCCGGCTTTTTCCGGAAACGACGGTGGGTTAATTTTTCCTTTTTATTCTCTGTTATTTTCAAATTCAATTCCTTTTTCATCCAAAGAACAACCACTGGCTTCACCTGTTTGCCCCGTTTTCCCACACAAAATCCGAATCATCTCCATCCACCCCCTCGCTCCGCTTCGCGCCTTTTTTTTATTCTCCGTTGTTTTTCTCTTCGTACTCGCCGCTGCCAATCTTCACGCTTGGCGTATCGTCTCGGATGATGACAGACTCAGATCGGCCTCGGCTGTTTCGGTTGAAGGAGCGACGCTCGACCGGTGGAGGTGCCGAGAGCGAAACCCAAAGAATCTCATCCTTCGAATTGGTGGATCGTATCCAGATGATGATCGTAAACAGTGAACACCACCCCGCGTCCCCCTTTGCGCGCGGCATAGATGGGCGAAATAATGGAATTCCGAAAGGCGGCAATGAAGTGGGAGCGAGCAGAACGAAGCAAGAGTTGACAGGACGTATTCTGGAGTGAATTGGAATTTGACTCGGAAGTTCAATCAGACATGAAAATGGTCCTGATGATGGTTCAGCGGCGATGGCAGCGTAAGCCCGAGATGGCCCGGCGACAGATAAATCTGATCCAGACATGGGCGAGGACAAGAAAGCGAGGACTTGAATCAGAGTGGCCGCAACTCGAATGTGGAATCTAATGGTGTTTTTTACTGTGGGGATGATCTGAATTGCTGGAGATGAATCAGGGGAATCCAGAGCTAGAGAGAGATGCGAAAAAAAAATTTGGTCAGAGAAAAATCCGTCAAGTTTGCAAGGAAGGTGTTTGATGGAATGACAAAGCTGGACTCTGTCTCCAAGGATTCCCATTCGAGAGAGAGAGAGAGAGAGAATTAGCGAGCTTTATCTGGCGGTGAGAGCAAGTTCGAGTTTGAGAGGGCATGATGTTGTCAATTCTAATACGAAAAGCCACTGCTAGAGGCTTGGATGCTGTGTTGTTGAGAGAAAGGCTGTGGAAGAGTTGTGCCGCAGAAATGCTGTTATGTACTAATGCTACTGCAGGCAAATAGATGACTGTGAGAGAGGCTATGAATGCTGCGTTTGATGAGGAAATGTCTGCAGATCCTAGAGTATTTCAATGTGTCTTAAAGGTTATTTTTATTTTTTATTTTTTTTGGCATAAGTATGGACCTGAGAGGGCTGTTGATACTGCAATCATGGAGGCTAGTTTTGCTGGAGATGAAGTTGGTGCTGCTTTCTAGGTTCTCAGGCCTGTTGTGCAGTTT
This sequence comes from Eucalyptus grandis, assembly GCF_016545825.1. Taxonomy (NCBI): domain Eukaryota; kingdom Viridiplantae; phylum Streptophyta; class Magnoliopsida; order Myrtales; family Myrtaceae; genus Eucalyptus; species Eucalyptus grandis. Next base: position 14,289,302 of record NC_052618.1, on the reverse strand, counting down.
ATGAAATTCAATTTCGCTATGCAGGCGATTGACTACGTTATAAATTCTGCTGCAAATATGAACTACATGTCGGCTGGCAATACATCAGTCCCTATAGTTTCAAGAGGAGCTGCAGCAGGAGTCAGTGCCCATCATTCCCAAGCCTCGTGAAGACATAGCCATCCCACCTGGAGGAAGCTTTTCCGGATCCGACCTCATTATATCACTCGTCACCCTCAGGATCTATCGGACTCGAGAATGGCTCATGGCGTGCGAAATGAGAGTTGCTCATGAACGGTGTAACATTTCTGGTTTGTCCCTCCAACAAAGTGCTTCCTCATCCTCTGGTTTTTCCAGATTGGCGGTCACTAATTTATTAATGCAGTGTGTTTAGTTGCATTATTTGAATGCGTTGTTGCCAAGGAGTGAATTTTTTGCGTGGTTGCAAATTGAATCGGTGTTTACTCAAAGTCTCCTTTTCAGTTGATATTAATATTATGATGGGATCAACATAAGCATAGAAAAATACACGGTACAAGTGCCCATTATAAGATCGTTGACGCAGGATGGGACCATTGTAATTACTCTACTTAACTCAGCTTGTAATTTTTGGTTTTAGCCTCAGAAAGTTTCATGTCTCCTTTTGTTTGAAAGGGTAAGCAACCATTCACAAATTCTGGACATGTTTGTCCTGTTCCCAAGTAGTAATTGCTTTTGCCATTCGATGTCTCTTTGCCCTCATAAACTCTGATGGGTGACCTATTGTTGCATAGCTTAACTGTTGTTCTCTAAATTGTTGTTCCATCTGGTAATGAGGGTAACTAGTCGATGATTCAGTGTCATCGAATTCTATTTGTTAATTACCTGCTCTGCTGTTCTAGGGGTTGAATAAATTTGTTTTGGGTCTGCTTTGGTTCATGGTTATTAGTGTCAATATTATGTGTTGTTTCATTCTGTCACAATGCGGGGTATGAAATTGGTGAGCCCCAAAAGCTCACTCCTAGGCAACTTCTTCGTTGATGAGAGGCCATTTGCTGCATTTGTTTTTGTATACATGTATCTTATGATGGCAGATTAGCATAAAGACTCTGGAAATACAAATCATGGAGATCTGAGGTAGTGTCTTCATGGATTTTCGACACTAAATGCGGGGAAGAAAAAACACATAGTTACGTGTAGGTACCGAGTCACGAGTTGTGATAAGCACATAATATTGAGAAGCTATTGCTGCAAAGAATGCAGGCCTTCAGGTGATTATCTTTGTTCATTCATTCATGCAGACATTTCCTACATGCATATGAGTTTCTCTCCGAAATGCACATCAACTAGAAGAAAAGGACACAGATAGGGCCCCTCTTATGAGTCTGGCTCCCGATGAACTTCATTGTTGGAATGCCTAAGAGTTGCTCTTTGCTTCTCCTAAATATGTTGCTTAATGAATCCATCCAGAATACTTTGCACATTTACATGTTTGAACGACCGAGCTATGAAATTATATAAGTGATATGAGAAATGCAAAGACAAAATCAGAGGGCAAAGAGCAAGAAGGTAATGATTTGAAGTTGAAGAAATCCAAGGATAAATTTATCTGTTTGAAAGTGCTTGAGGATGAAAGAAATTAATAGCTAACATCATTTTTTTAATACATGTTATTAATGAGTATTGTTCTAGGATGCTATTAGCTTCAACTATAGACACTGTATAAATGGAAAAAAAAAAAATCTCCAACAAGTAGATATCGACTGCTAAAACAGTCGTGGTATCATCGGTGCTAGCAATTATAACTGAGCTCTAGGTATACCGGTGCCTAATTAAGCTCAAGATCTTATCGGACCACTCGTATAAGTTGCGGAATCAACATTTTGAAAGAGGATAGTTATAAATCGAATTTGTGGGCTAATTTAGGAGTAATGAGAGGTCTGGAAGTGTAGGACCATGAAAAACCAACTCAGAATGGCTGAATCAGCATATGGACTACTTGCCATTTCTATATAAATAGAAATAATAAAGCTACTCCTTCCAAGCTGGGGGACTTTCTTTATCTATACTATGATATCATATCATTTGGCGGCATGGCCGAGGATAATAACGTGGGTGACTAGAAATTCTTCTTTCCACAGTTGAACAATGAGCAATTTAGTAGACATTGGTGTAAAAATTTCCTTAATTTACTAACCAATGAAAAGACGTAATATAGATTGGAAATTGCTTTGCCATGCGTATCACAATTTAGTTAATTTGACAAAATAAATTGCAAATGCTCTTCGCATGGGAAGAAACTAAAAAACTTCAATTTGCGCCCACATGTGAGAAGACTTATCACAAAATCTTTAAAAAATCGAAAAGAGACGATGAAAATAATCTGATGTAAGTTCACAGGAGCTTGTACATCATGGTTGCGCTGGGTTAAGGGAAGCGTATTCTATGTTACTACCCTTTACAATTCTAAAGGCCAGGTTAAGTCACCAGAAACCTTAAAGAAGCACCTAATTTGAGAGATTGTCTCTTGAGATGGAAGTTACAGAATCGACATTAGTTATCAGCTCTCTTCAACTTACGACTCCTGCCCACATGGTGATTATTAAGTCTAGGATTAAGGAAAGGTATCGAACACATTCAAGACCATTCCATTCATTGGAACAAAACTCATGCCTTTATCCATTTTGCCGAATTCAGCCTAGCAACTCTGCTGTATAGTATATGGATATATCCATTGGCCAAGTCTTTTCAGTGGTTCTGAAGAGCATACTCTGAACATGATATCGTCCCTTTCAATAAAGCTCGAACACACACGTCTTTTACCTTCAAAGAAGTTTCTCTCGTGAATGCAGCCCAACCAGCAGATGACTTTCCATAACTTTCATGGCTGATGAGTTTCAACAGCCATGCTTTGTGTGGAAATATGAGAGCCACGGTGTGCGGGCTTTTCTTAATGTGCTTCTTCGGGAATGAACCGATAACTCTCTGTATAAGTAGACGTTTCGCAATTTTGTCATTAGAGAGGAGAAAACAAACAATGAAATCTTAGGAAGACAGTATGAGGATTTTTTTTTTTTAAACCATGTAAAGGATAAAATAAAAAAATTGTTGCCACATGATTAAATAGTTAGAGCTAACATAGTCTAGCGACTCTCTGATTTAAATCCAAGAGTTGTCATTGTCATGAGGATCTTACTATATTGCTTTTCTTCAGATATGTTCACCTCACTGCAATATGGAAGAAAGGATAATCGAGTATAAATTTGCTGGCTGGCTCAAGCTCTTCACAAGCCTGGCTCTCTCAGCTTACCTGCAGTAGTTGCAAACAGAACATGAATAAAGCTTTAGCTTTTTAGGCGTATTCTGTTCTTGTAATGTAAAACTCATATCTACTGACATAGCAACGCTAAATCAATAGATCTAAGTCTTAATAATGGTCTAGCTTCTTGAGGCCTATATGTACGCCAATACAATTCTCAGCACAATCAAATCTGATATGACCAGCTTGGCTTGTTTCCATTATTTTTGAGATCTCCCAACACATACATATGTTCACGCAGAGAACTATAGAGAAACATCACAAGAATGAATTTACTCCACGTGGGAGAACTATAGAGAAACATCACAAGAATGAATTAACTCTAACACAGTTTCTCTTAGCCTAACCACATGGAGAGTTCCTGTACAGATTTCGAATCAAACACAAGAACAACATAGTCAAGGGGAGAATTAGCTCACACCTTGAAAATCTTGTGATGAGCAGTTCAAACTTCTATGCCTCTGCAAACTTTGCTTACGAATGCGCATAAGAGCTGCCATGAACTTTGCAAACCTGATTAAATTCCTTTTCCATACAAAACCGAGGGCACTTGGCTGAATGCAATTCATCCCCCCAGACTACAAGCTCGACTGAAACATCACGGCAATCAAAAGCACCTTCCACTTTCAGCAAGGCAATTCTACAATTGCTGAGGCTCAGTACCTCACATCGACATTGATTGGCGGATATTCTATCTTGGACATCCTTTCATCAATTATGGTGACATGGAAAATGGAGTCCCCTTCAGATTAGAAGATCAAAAATTGACCCTCACAGATAGAGTGATGCTCCGCTAATTCATTCCAACCCTTTGCTAGCCAAATCATCTCATCACATTTTTCCAATTCCACAAGCCAAATAATTGCACCATTCTCTCAAAAGCATTTTCTTGAACCTCTTTGGTATTCCCTGTAGGTAAAATAAAACCCATAATCTTAACAAGCCTATGAGACTTGATTTCAAATTCAAAATGAAGAACAACATAACAAGAATGCATAAACCAAAAAGGACATCTTGAAGCATATACTGTTCAGTTCATTCAGATTAGGAATGTGGCATTAATGAATGTGCATCTGGATTATGATCAACCTCATAAAACCCAATCAGCATAGAAGTACACTTCCTTGATTCCTCAATACTATATAAAGGAGTTATTATTTGGAATACTTAATTCATTTTGGACTAGTGAAAGTGACGCTTCCAGAGTTCATCTCAATCAATGTAAATCAAGTCCTAACCAGCACTAGTGAATATGTAGACTCTGAATACAAAATCATCCCTATCAATGAGTTTCTACATGCAGATGACTTTCTCTTGTCAAAAGTGGGCACCACCCCCCCCCCAAAAAAAAAAAAAATCTCGTCCTCAACTCCTTAGTTTCACCATCCATGACCTGTCCGAATACCTTATGGTCAAAATTTGCTTAATTTCCTGAATACGTTACGTGATGAATTGAACAGGAGCAAACTACCCATCTACATGGTGGAAAAAACCAACATATGGTGAAGAACAGACCAAGACATAAGCAAACCCTAATGAGAGAATCAAATTGTACACAGTGTGAGTTTTAAGCATAACTTGCTAGTTTCAGGAGTTTAACAGACAGTAAACCATATAACGAAAAAGTCATCAATCCAAAGTCAAGGTCAAATCTATGCTCCCGGAATGCAATAGGGTACACATTTGGAAGAAGCTTTCCAGGTCCTATTAAATATTTAAAACATATGAATTTCAGCCACACAGACCACAATCACAGGGGAAAAAGCAATCACACTGATGACTGGAACATGGATGGAATTGAAAATTTTTAAGCTGTTTGATTCTTTCAAGCACAGCTCAAAAAAGGTTTTATCAATCTATTGGTTCAATTTGACAAAGTAAAATCATCTTTTTCCCCCCAAATCTGATTAATATAACAAAAGACAACAGTATCTCCAATTTGACAACAAAATTATCAGTCATTAGATCTAGAATGAAATTTCAAAATCATAACAAGTCACCCCCTTATCTTTTAGGTCTTTCTCTTTAGTTATGGAGGCAGCAACATTTTTTGCAATTTGCTTGTCCATTTTAATAGTCTCCTAGTGCGATTTGCATATATATTCTACCTCTACAACATTGAATAACATTGTCGAATTTCTCCATATAAGAGGACTTGGATTCTAATTCTCAAGACTTGCCTCAGCAATTGCTTTTCCAACGCATCTATCCACCAAAAAAAAAGAGATGATTGTTATCTTTTCGAACCACCAACCACCAGCTTATGTTCCATTGTTAAGATATATACCTGGTTTTAAGCATAAATCCATGAACACTTCAAGGAAAATAACATATAATGTGGTTTACTACACAATGCAGTAAACTTGGAAATACACTAGAGTATAAGCAAAGATATAAACAGCATCAATATATTTGATTTCCAGACATGCCGGTTTGAGTAAATAAGCTTGGGATCATACCAAGCCATACTTAACATGAGATGGCCTCATCACCACCTTGAAAAAGAATGCTCCGTCAGAATATTTGCCGGCCCATTCAAGAGTAGTGAGAGCCCTTGGGCGCATTGGACCTAAGAAAACCAGCTCAGGATGGCTTAATCTGCTAACTGTTTGGTCCTCCCTGTACCTGAAAAGCGACAACTTCAGTGACAGTTTATGTACACTTCATTAATTTGACTTGCCATGAAAAAATTTAGCATAGGTCAGAAGTTAGTAGTATCCCCACATCATTTCATAATCAATCAAGATCAAAACAAGAGCTTCTTAGAAACTATTCTAGAATTCGAAGAGAACAACGGAAAGAGAGTTACGCGAGCCACCCCTCCAAATTCTCGTGATGATGAGCACTCCGGAGTTTATGGAGAACAAGGCATAAAAGTGACTCCTCATATTTTGACAAGGCATAAGATTCTCTGAATATTTTCAAGTTCCACCATATCATCACCATCCATGAGCTCAAACACGTAAGAAATCTCCTACTCCGACGCAGACGTGTTTTTATCACAAATTCTTGCCAACTGGAAGAGAAGAACTCCGCCCATCCACATTTTCAAAGCAGCCAGTGTGATAAAGAGAGACGACCATACATATATACTCACGAGATGTAGAATTAGGAAAATGAATTGCTAGGTTGAGGACCTTTATTGGTTCAAGATCTGAAGCGGTGGGCTGAGAAATTTACATGCATAAAAATTGACTGTGGAACGAATTTTGAAAGTAGAGCCCTAGCTGAAGAAGACGATGACGATTGAGGAAGGTTTAACGAAATTCAGAAGAAAATTATGCGCAACAAGACACAAAAATTGGATGAAATTCTGGCACACGGTTAAAATAATGTGTGCTGAAGCGTGAACTTATGATTCGTCAGATATAGATGCGGAGAAAGGGAGAGAGAGAGAGAGCGTATGCCCACACGGAATGCTAATTAGACTCTTAACATTGGTCTCCTCAAAAAACTCAATCACAATTTTTTAAATTATTATCCCATATGATGTTCTCACATTTCATCACATATACCCAAGAAAATATTCTACATGTTCTGCTTTTTCTGATGCTTGTAATTAACGGCAGAGATTTCACTAGGTCATTAGCTAAAAAGTACTGCACACCAAAGTGACCCAACTAATGTAGTCCAACCAACAAAAATGCAGTTTCAAGAGAGCTAAAGCAAAAAAGAAGAGGCTGGCAGCTTATACTGAACCTACACAGCAGCTTTCTCTCCATCAACTTTAAGGACATGCCCACGTCAAGTTGTTCCATCTCCCGAGCGGATATTTACAATCTCTTGATACTTTGGTCCCTAATATACAATAAAAGTAATCCAACATGTCAATATAGGAGTTCACTGAAACTCGTAAAATTATAACCAGTGAAATTTACCTTGACTTTGTCGAGTATAACCAACGGCCCAACAACACCATAGACAATCCTATGCTCTGCAAGTAGCAAAGCAATTGTCTGAACAACTGATAACTAAGACCCAGCGGCTAAGGCATGCTAAAAATTTGACTCGGACAAGAGCTAAATGATTCATCACCTCTTAACCAATACATGTAAAATGATAGAGATTGTGTAGATCTAAGTAGTAAGTGTATTAACCGTTGTCATAAGAGGGGCAGCGTAAACTTTTCAGAAACGCTAAAGCTACATGGAAAGCCTCGAAAACAATAATACCCCATGATTAAAGTTCTGATTCCAAGCACAGTGAAATTTAGATGGCGAAAGACATAATAAAGCACAAACAAGGAGACAAAGCTACTCCCCACAGTACAGACAAAGCTTAATTACGAGATTCAAGCATCCCAACAGATTTCTATCGCCCGTAGCTAAAAAAAAATTCAGAAAGCGGAGAGGGCCAAAAGCTTACCCATGCCGATCTCCAGCATCCCCTCTTCCATGTCATAACTCATCGGTGCCACTCCCATCTCCAAGTCCCAAGCCGCTCAGAAATCTATACAGAGAAAAGCGTTAATCGAAGGACCGATCAGGAATGGCTAGCGAGTCACGCTCGCACCACAACTGAATCCAGAAGCGACTATAGGGTGCCAAAAAATAGAGGAAAACTGAACCACTGTTCGACCGAGCTTAACTCTGCACAACTCTCGTTCGCTGTGGCGATTTCTCACGACGTTTTTAGTTCAATCTTCGCTCGTTTCCTAGTGGTCTTGGATTCACGATTGGAAACAAGGAAAAAAGAAAAAAAATTCCGGACATGAACTCCTTTGATGAGCAAAACGACACGAGCATTAAACATCGCTCTGTCAAAACACATAAGAATGCACAAAACGAAAACGCGATTCAAACCGGAAGAAGGAAAAAAAGAGAGAAAGAGAGAAGATCACCGGAGTTTCTAAAGACGATGAGGGATGGAATCAATCACAAGGCGAGTGCAGCTCAGTTTCAAGGCAGCAGTAGATAGCGAGGGTGATGGTGGAGTGACTCAGAACTCACTGAGCGGGGGAGCGAGTCGAGATGGAGGGAGAGATCCGAAAAAGGTACCTGAAGCCAAGAAACGCTGCAATGGCGTCGTTTGGAGTTTTTTTTATGCCTATTTAAAGGAAAAGAAAAGGAAAATGATGGCTGAGTTATGGGACGAATCTTCCTCTCAAGGAATTCCATCTTTTATGCAAGTCTTCCTTTTGACGGGCTTCTCAAACCGGCGGGAGGGCCGAGAGTGAACTCGAAGATTTCATCCCTCGAATTGGCGGATCCCATACACCCGCCCGACATCCCCTTCATGCGCGGCGTAGGAGGGCGAAACGAAGGACGCAAGCGACCGCATTTGGAATCCAAAAGGCGGCAATGAAGTGGAAGGGAAAAGAAGGAAGCAAGAATCGACAGAATTTATACTGGAATGAATCGAAATTGGACTCAGAAGTTTAATCGGATAGGAAACAATCCTGATAGAGGAAGACCTGGTGAAAAAATGAAGATAGACATAGAGAAAACGTTGCATGGCGAAGAACTTGACCCCGTAGTTTCCTGGTCGTTGAATGTGCTGCGTCCTCTGAGCAGAAGGTGTTCGTTGAATTGCGCAAGAGAGAAACAGAGGGTGAGACGACTCTGTAACAAAAAGCGGAGGAAAGAAGATCGCGCCATAAGAAATATCCGCGGACAGCCGGTTCCTCACTGACATTCGGGTAATTATGATATCTATCAGATCGACAGTCGCACTTCCCACCAGGTCATTTCATCTCCGATTCGACTCTAGGATTAATTTCGATACATTCTAACTTTTCGTCCGTTGATATCTATTTCATTTTGATTTTCTCCAATTCTCTCACCATCTTCCGAATTCCCATTGCCGTCGATTGCACTGTGGAGGAGGGATCGAGTTTGCAAGGAAGGTGTTCGATGGTGTGACGAATTACATCTCTTGTGCAAGTCTTCCATTTGACCGATTTCTCGTGTGCTCTCTATATTTTCCTTTCGTGTCTCTTTTTTTTTTTTATTACTTTCTTTTTCCTTTTTTATCTTTTTTTTTTCTACACTTTACTTCCTTCTCATCCAAAGAGCCACCACCAGCTTCACCTTTTTTGCCCTGTTTTGCCCAAAATTCCCACGCAAAATCTGAATCACCTCCATCCACCCCTTTGCATTGCACCTTTTTATTCTAGATTGTTTGCTCGCCGCTGCCAATCTTCACGCTCGGTGTATCGTCTCGAAGGATGATGACTCAGATTGGCCTTGGCTACCACGGTTGATGAAGTGACGTTCGGACTGGCAAGAGTGCCAAGAGCGAAACCAAAGAATCTCATCCTTCGTATCCGCGAATGGTATCCATATGATGATCCATCCGACCTCAGCCTTGGCAAGAGTTGACAGAACGTATTCTGGAGTGAATCGAAATTTGACTCGGCAGTTCGATTGCACATGAAACGGGCGTAACAATGGGTCAGTGGTGATGGCGACATGAGCTCGAGATGGCCGGGCGACAGGTGAATGTGGTCCAGACATACGTAAGGACAAGAAAGTGACAACTCAAATCAGAGAGGAATTAGTGTGGCCGCACCTTGAATGCGGAATCTGATAGTGTCGTTCACTGTAGGGTGATCTGAATTGGCGGAGAGAGTCGGAGAAGCCTTCGATTGCAGCTTGGAGGAACAATTGAATGAAGGGGATTGATCTCTAGCTGATGATTTATTGCAACCGCGATTGGAGCTCTATCAGCGATTTATCGAGATCAAGCTCTTTGACGATTGTTGCTTCCAGCACCGACCGAAGCACAAAAAGCGTCACTACCAGTTCGAAGATGCCACTCGCCGCCGCAACGGCAGAACTCGACCAGATAGTTTCCTTGATCGACGGTCACAATTACCAGGACGTTCCGTCTCCAATTTAACTCTAGAATTGTCTTTGATTCATTGCAAATTTTGTCCGTTGATTTCCGTTTCACTTTTGTTTTCTCCCATCCTCTCACCATCTCCCAAATTTCTTTGCCGTAGGTTTACAGAGGATGTATCGAGTTCTCGCATGGAAGAAAGAGAGAGAGAGAGAGAGAATCGGTGAGAGCAAGTTCAAGTTCGAGAGCGCTGGGATTATCGCTGATTCTAAAGGTGCAAAGCCACTGTTGGAGGCTTGGCTGCTGTGTTTGTTGAGAGAGAGAGGCTGCGGAAGAGACGTGCCACAGCGACGCAAAGGCGCAGCATATTTACTTCGTCATGCATATCAACATTCATTTAATATGAAAATAAATAAATAAATAAATTTCGATTGTTTTTCACATAAGAAGAAACTGACAAACTTCAATTTGCGACATACGAAAAGACTGATCACAAAATCTTCAAGAAATCAAAAAGAGATTGCAAAGAATCTGATGTAAGTTCACTAGAGCTGTCAAAATCTTGGTATGGCTTAAGGGAAGCGTAATCGACATAACTGTGCTTTACAGTTCTAAAGGTCAGGTTGAGCCACCGGAAACCTTAAAGAAGCACCCAATTTGAAAAGAGATTGTCTCCTGAATTACAGAATCGACATTTGTAATCAGCTTCCTCCGACTCACAACTCACGACTCTTGCCCACATTGTGATTGCCACGTCTAGGATCAAGGAAAGGTATCGTACACATTCAGGACCATTCCATCCATTGGAACGAAACTAATGCTTTTATCCACTTTGCTGAACCGAAAGCAGAATTCAGCTTTAGCAATTCTGTAAATTCTGTTCTCACCAAAAGCGAGCTAACGCGATGCTTCCTCTGCTGTATCGCATTGCACAGTATTATTATACACCCAAATCTTATCAGTGGTTCTGAAGATGGATACTCTGAACATGATATCGTCCCTTTCAATAAAGCTCGAACACACAAGTCTTCCACCTTTAGAAAAGTTTCTCTTGTGATGCGGCCCAAAGGGCAGATGACTTTCCATAATGTTCGTGGCTGATGAGCTTCAACGGCCATGATTTGTCTTGAAATATGAGAGCCATGGTCTACGGGCTTTTCTTAACATGTGTCTTTGTGAATGAAGCAGGAACTCTCTGCTCAAGTAGACATTTTGCAATTTTGTCATCACAAAGAAGAGAACAACCGATGATATCTGAGGAAGACAGTATGAGGATCCCTTAGGTGATTTAAATCCCAGAGTTGTCAGTATCACGAGGATCTTACCACATTGTTTTTCTTCAGATGTATTAACCTCACCAATTTCGGAGAAAGAATAATCGAGTATTAATTTGCTGGCCAGTTTAAGAGCTCTGCACAAGCCCCTCAGCTTACCTGCAGCAGTCGCAAACAGAACATGAAGAAAGCATTTGCTTTTTAGTCGTATTCTATTCTTATTATGTAAAACTCATATCTGCCGACATAGCAACCCTAAATCAATTGATCTGAGTCTTACTAATGGTCTAGCTTCCCAAGACCTATATGCACACCAATACGATTCTCAGCGCAATCAAAACTGATATGATTGGCCCGGCTTGTTTCCATTATTTATGAGATCCCCTAACACAAGCATATTCACACACGGGAGAACTAGACAGAGAAACACTACGAGAGTGAATTAGCTCTAACACAGTTTCTCTTACCCTAACGATGTGGAGAGTTCCTGATGGAATTCAAATCAAACACAAGAAGAACACAGTCAATGGGAGAATTTGCTAATATATTAAGATTCACACCGAAAAATGTCGTGATGAGCAGTTTGAACTTTTGTCCCTCCCCAAACTTTTTGCTAACGAATGTGCATGGGAACTACCACGAATTTTGCAAACCTGATCAAATTCCATTGCCATACAAAGCTAAGGATACTTGGCTGGATGCAATTCATCCCCCAAGACTTCAAGCAAAACCGAAGCATCACGGCAATTGCTGGCACATTTAGTCCCAACACATACATATGCACACACGGGAGATCTAGAGATAGAGAAACACTAATAGAATGAATTAGCTCTTAACACTTTCTCTTAGCATCAACTCTCTAATGCAGTTTCTCTTAGCCTAACGACATGGATAGTTCCTCTACGGTATTTGAATCAAACACGAGAACAACACAATCAAGGGGAGAATTAGCTAATATATTAAGATTCACACCTGGAAAATCTTGTGATGAGCAGTTTGAACTTCTGTTCCTCCCCAAACTCTGCTGATGAATGTGCATAGGAATTGCCATGAACTTTGCAAACCTGATCAGATTCCATTTCTATACAAGACTGCGGACACTTGGTTGAATGCAATCCATCCCCCGGACTTCAAGCTTGGCTGAAACATCACAAATCGAAGGCATCTTCCGCTTTCAGCAAGACAAATTCACAATTGCTGAGGCTCGGTTCCTCACATCGACATTGATTGGTAGATATTCTATCTCAAACATCCTTTCATCGATTCTGATGACATGGAAAATGGAGTCCCCTTCAGATTAGAAGACCAAAAATTGGCCCTCACAAATAGAGTAATGCTCTGCATATTTATTCCAACCCTTTGCTAGCCAAGCCATCTTATCACATTTTTCCATTTCCACGACCCAAATAATTGCACCATTCTCTCAAAAGCATCCTCTCGAACCTTTTTGATATTCCCTGTAGGAACCCATAATCTTAATAAGCCTATGAGACCAGATTTTAGATTCAAAACGAAGAACAACATAACAAGAATGCATAAACCAAAAAAGGACATCTTGTTTTCAGTTCATTCAGATTTGGAATGTGGCATTAATGAGTGTGCATTTAGATTATGATCAACCTCATAAAAACCCAGTTGGCATAGAAGTACACTTCCTTAATTCCTCAAGACTACATAAAGGAGTTATTATTTGGAATACCGAATTCATTTTGGACCAGTGAAAGTGACAATTCCAGAGTTCATCTCGATCAATGTAAATCAAGTCCTAACCAGCACTAGTGAATATGTAGACTCTAAACACAAAATCATCCCTATCAATGAGTTTCTACTTGCAGATGACTTTCTATTGCAAATGTGGGTCACCCATTGGAAAAGAACCCCCCCAAAAAAAAAAAAAAAAAATCTCATCTCCAACTCCTTAGCTTCACCATCCATGACTTGTCCGAATACCTAAGAGTGGCAATTTGCTTAATTTCCTGAATATGTTGCATGACGAATTGAACAGGAGCAGACTACCCGTCTCCATGGTTGAAAAACCAACATATGGTAAAGAACAGATCAAGACATAAGCATACCCTAATGAGAGAATCAAATCATACACAACGTGAGTTTAAGGCATTACTTGCTACTTTCAGGAGTTTAATAGACAGTAAACCATATAACGAAAGCCATTAATCCAAAGTCAAGGTCAAATCTATGCTCCAAGAATGCAGTAGGGTACACATTCAGAAGAAACCTTCCAGGTCCTATATATATATTTAAAACAAATCAATTTCAGCCACACAAATCACAATCACAGGGAAAAAAGGAAATACATTGATAACTGGAACATGGATAGAATTGAAAATTTAAACTTAAGCTATTTGATTCTTTCGAGCACAGCTCAAATAAGTTTTTATCAAACTATTGGTTCAATTTGACAAAGTAAAATCTTTTTTTTTCCCTAAATCTGATTAATATAACAAAATACAATAGCATCTCCTATTTGAAAACAAAATTATCAGTCATTAGATCTACAATGAAATTTCATAATCACAACAAGCCAGCCCCTTATCGATTAGGTCTTTCTCTTTAGTTATGGAGGCAGCAACATTCTTTGCAATTTGCTTGTCCATATGAACATAGTCTCTTTGTGTGATTAACATATATATTCTACTTCTCCGACATTGAATCACATTGTCAAATTTCTCTATATAAGAGAACCTGGATTCTAATTCTAAGACGCCTTAGGAATTGCCTTTCCAACGCATCTATCCACGAAAAAAGGAGACGATTGTTATCTTTTCGAACCTCCAACCACCAGCTTATGTCCCAAGAATAGTCCTTTCATTCTTTTCCCTATTTCAATTACTCCATTGTTAAGATAAAATTGCTAGTTTGAGGAACTTATGCTTTTAGACTCTAATGTGGAACGAATTTTGAAGAACAGAGCCCTTTACTAAAGAAGGAGGCGAGGATTGAGGAACGTCTCTACGAAACCAGCTTCCGCAACCTACTTCGTGCGCAATAAGACACCAAGATCGGAAGAAACGTGAACTTACAAGTTTGCCGAGTTCAAGTGCGAGGGAGAGCGAGAGAACGAGAGAGAGAGAGAGATCTTCTTCTTTGATGATGTCAGTGGAGGACCTCTATTGGTCCATGATCTAAAGTAGTGGACTGAGAAATTTACACGGAATGAACTTAAAAGCAAAGCCCTAGCTGAAGAAGACGACGATGGTTGAGGAAAGATCTCTACGAAAACCGGAAGAAAATTACGCACAACAAGACACGAAAATCGGGAAGAAATTCCGGCAGACGAGATGAATGATGCGTGCAGAAGCGTGAACCTACGATTCGTCGGATACAAATGTGGAGAGACAAAAGAGAGAGAATGATCTTCTTCTTTGATGAAGTGAGTGGAGGACTGACTGTCCAACTCGGCAGTGCCATCTTCTCTCAAGTCCTGGCAATTCCTGATGCTTCCTTTTCGCTCCGTCCTTCGTGAATGCAGCTGAGACAGCCTCTGGCATCAAAAAGGAGAAGGAGGAGAGCCCCGCTTCGCTTCCTACTGTTCAGTGAAGTAGCAGGCAAGATCGATCGATAGATAGGGCTGATGATGATGCTGATCGGACGTCATCAATAATAGAAAAGTTACAAAAAAAAATGAAAAATTAAAAAAACTTACGGTGCTGCCAAAAAAAAAAAAGAAACGAGAATGGATAAGAGAATGACGTCAATCGAATCTTTACCAATATTACGTGCATTTGTTCATGCTGATAACTTTTGTATAGTTGCATTGAGATCATCACCCTCTTTCCAGTTCTCTTCCAACTTGTATCTGAACAGTGTCGCAAAAAATAGTCTTGGTGTGCCTACCGTACCCTTAGAAAAGGTCTTCATTTTTGGACATTCTTCCACTTCAATTATATTCAAGGATAGGAACCTAAAGCTGCAACTTGGGATGGAGGAGAAGCATTCTAGGCTTGGCAGATGTTGGAGTATCAAATGTTGTAGATTTCCAAAAGAAATCACTTGTCCTTTTCCGTTTCCTTCATTTGCCACTACTTCTTTCATTCTTTCACATCCTATTATAGTCATCTTAGTGAGATCAAATTTGTGACAGCTGAAATTGTTACTGGGTGTACAAATCTAGAGGAATTCTTCACTACTAATGTTGTTAGATTCTAGAAGGATGCCACAGTTGGAAATATTGTCATCAAACGGGGACAATCCCAAACCTCCAATGTGTCAATGCTTTGAAGAATTTTTGACACTAAAGAGTCTTTTCTTTACACACGCTTTAGGTTGTGTAGCTTGCTTAACTTAAGTTCTTTTAAATTTTCAAGCACAAAATGTTTCCCCTCTTCAACAAGCCCTTCATCTGGGAATATATCTTCAAAGGAGCTATAGAATACCTCAAGCCTTTGTAGATTCTGAAATCTCTAGGAGGAATGATGGAAGGAAAGATGGTCTTTTCATCATGAAAGCATGCTAGTGTTAGTGTTTTGGGTTTGCTAAAGATGTCATCAGGAAAATTTTCATCTTGTATCATCTGAATATTGTTACTGACTAATCAAAGTCTCTCAAAGTTAGGAAAGTCTTGTCAAACAGCCAATACAACAAGAGAAGTAAATTCAATGAAGTTTTTGGCAGTAAATCATGTGTTGTTAAAAGTAACCTATTTAGATGATTTGCATGGAAGGTGGCCATCTTCTTAAAGTTCATTATATCTCAAGAACTTTGTATTCAAGACTCAAGCTTTTAAAAGTCTCATGTAGAAGTTGGTCTGGTCAAGTGGATAGAGTGAATCTAAATTCAAGATCCTTGCACTCACTAAATTCATCTTTTGTTAGG
Source organism: Eucalyptus grandis (assembly GCF_016545825.1). Classification (NCBI taxonomy): domain Eukaryota; kingdom Viridiplantae; phylum Streptophyta; class Magnoliopsida; order Myrtales; family Myrtaceae; genus Eucalyptus; species Eucalyptus grandis. The sequence goes on along the minus strand of NC_052618.1, from coordinate 14,273,138 downwards.
AATATCTTGCACTCGCTAAATTCATCTTTTGTTAGGAATATCTTATCTTGTCAACAAAAATTTATCATCTTTAGAATCTTATGTAACGGGATGCACTCATGATGTTACTAAAACATATGGGGTCCACAAATTTAGAAGTGTGCTTAAGATATAAGAAATACCTTATGTTGTCCGAAAACATATAGGAAAGGGTTCTAGTTTTCTATAGTATTATAATAGGACAACACGACGACTATGAAGTGCACCGGTGTATTCAAAAATACAGTAGAAAATGGTGCACCAAGGAACTAATGTTATTTTTTTTATTTTTTTAATTGAATTGATTTTTTTAGAGTTTGTTGAAGATGAAATAGAGAAGAAAAGTTCAATTGTGTGACACGTGTCAATAATGGAGAGGACCTCTTGTCAAATTCTTATTGATGTTGCCAAGGAGTAGCATTAGGTTAGATTATGAATATATTCTGCTGTCTATAGAATACTGTAAATATTTTTGTAACTCTAGGTAATAGCATATCTTTATGCATATCCACAAATGAAAGTATACGTAAGATATTAGGAATATCTTAATGATGTTGACAAACTAATAGGTAAGGGACATCATGCTTTCTATAACATCATAACATGACATGATATACAATGGATATGATATTAGTGACTACTTTAAAGAACAAAGTAGAAACTAAGGGAGAGCAGCTATAATCATACCCTCCCAAATGAAGAGTGTGCTTCTTGATTTGAGAGGTCTTGTTGATCATCTCTTTGAGCCCAACTATTCATGGATGCCGCAAAGGATAACATGTTCAGTTTGTCATAGTGAGTCACTCATAATTCCTTTAGTAATGGCCAATTCAAAGTGGGCAAGTTAAGACAGAAGCTCTTGAGTTGTGGCATGTCATGTAACACCAAAGAGGTTAGTTTTGGAAAAAGATATTGAGTAGTATTGGAGTGAGGAGTGTCATCCCCACTAGCGACTATTTCCTCGATCTCACAAGATTCCACTTGAAGTTTTTCAAGTTGGGTTAAACTTGTAGCCACCCAATACGGAAACAAATTTTCAAGGCTCTTATAGTTCCAAACCTCTACTATCCATAAACAATCAAAAGTCAAAGTTTCTTGAGGACCATCGGTCCATATTTTGTTTAAATTGTCCATGTGGGAGAGATCCATTGACCTAAGCTAAAGAAATTGTACTTGCCATATTGAGAAAAAAATGACATAATGAATGTGATTGTATTGAGTTATGACCTTAAAGAATGAATTTCCAGACTTCCCTTGTTCTCACAAATCATGAGAAGTCAAGATTTTGTTAGTGACATAAATAGGGAAAGGTTGATTGATGCTTTTATACAAATTGACTGATGACTAAGGCAAGGATATTGCATTGCAGCAAGCATGGAATTATAAATGCATTTATAAATTAATAGTACGTTCAGCATTGACTTTTGAGTGGCTTAATTGACAATTAAGGGTATGTAGATTTTGCAGTAACAAGACAATGTTGACTTTTCTTGATTACTCGGCAAATCATAAGAATAACTTTAAAGTCCAGAAATTAGTCAGACAAGCCCTATGCACGTGGAACTTGGGCTGTTCAAATTGTTGCTAAGCAAGTCTCCCAAATTCCGATTTTGTACCTTTCAACTTCATCTTAATCCCCCTCGAGTCCTCATTTTTTTTTTAGTAGTAGCATCAAAGCATCAGAAGAGAGAGAGAGAGAGAGAGAGAGAGAGAGAGAGAGAGAGAGAGAGAGAGAGAGAGAGAAGGGCTATTTCCAATTGGATGCAAGAGCATCTAAAGCATAAGAAAACCTACAATGCAAAAGAGAGAGAGAGAGAGAAATGATAGCCCTCCTATTTATGTTGATGCATGAATGGAGCCATTGACTAAATATCAATGACAGCTCACTCAACTGTTTCTCTACGCAATTAAGTGAGGACAAAGGTGAAGAAGAACAGAATTTGAATCCCGCAAAACAATGTTGATGCCATGGAGGAGTGACAAGTTGTATTTTTGTAATGAATAAGCACGAAGACCAGCAAAAAGTTTAGGGAGCTTGCTAGGCAGTCCGATAGAACTATTGAAAAGAGCAACATTTAGATTCATTGATACAAACTGAAAATTTCCATTATGTTAGTTTTGTCGGCAAAGATCGGTTATGTTTTAGATTTGTTTGCTTCAAGATGAACATGCATAACAATTAGAGAAAAAGCAAGGGCATGGTAATGATGAGCCAGTCAACTAAGGATATGAATAGATGAAACTAATGCTTGGCTCAACATTATTTCCTTTATTTACTATGGGAATTGCTACTTATTTATACTAAATTGCGAACAATACTTATGAATCTTCTAATTAATATAGTTCACTAAAGAGAAGAGTCATGAAATTTATATGGTGAACCAGATATAAAAATATAGTAACTTCAATTGTTCACAACCTTCTTCTTTTTATGTATGGAAAATTTTTGTATTGGAAAAAAAAATTTTTTTTTTTTAATAGGCATGGGCAACATAACGACTTGAATAAATAACATAACGTTATGATCTCAGCAAAAGCAAGTTGGGTCAATTTACTAGTTTTACATTGGACCATTAATAACATCCTTGAAATAATATTTATTCAAATTTGAGGTGGAAAAATAAAAATAGAATCTTGCGGTGTACCGAGTGATACACCCCTTGGCAAAAAGTAGGTGTGCACTTGCTGATCACATTTTGTTTGTATGGAGAAAATCAAGTGTTTTTTTTTCACTACATCATGACCTCTGAGGAATTGTCCATTGAAAAGCAAGTATTGATATTTTTCATTTGGTTATAATATAAATAATACAATTATGACTTGTCACAAAAAAAAAAAAAAATACTTTCCACACTTCCTTAAATCTATCAATATTCTTAATTGAAGATTTTGATGAGTTTTTGAAAGTATCTAATAATGTGGGAGAAATCAATTATTATATGATAGCTCATATTTGACACTAAAATGAAATTAGCGCTATCACAATTTGTCACTACCAAAAGATTAAATGACTATTTTCATACTTCCCTAAATTTATTTATTGTTGATTGAGTGTTATAATGACTTTTTGAAATATTCTTAGAATGCGGGGCTAGGTATTATATAACAACTTATACATGCAAATGACATTAAATAAATAATTAGTGATAACTCTTACAATTAAAAAGTAAACAAATGTGTAGATACTTGTTATAATTAAACATTATATTTGCATAAAACAATAGAAAGAATTGTGCAAAAGTATTAGAATAAGAAAAAAAAAAAAAAAGCATTTCCTCAGTCAAAAAAAAAACCAAACTTTAATGGAATCTGTAATAAAA